>NC_141603.1:18309061-18464561 GCF_047967505.1 Dipteris shenzhenensis | reverse complement strand
CCAACTAGGTAAGGCTCAGACCCTATGAAGGTATGTCACTGTTCAAAAGATGGCCTCATGTTGATGTGGTGACATAGCGAACTCTGCTTGTATGATCTGATGTGGGACGAAGGGCTTAGTTTGAATCATCTTGGACCCCATAGGCGATAAATGAAAGGCGTGATCTCATCAGTGTAGAGCCCAAAAAGTGTAGGTGAGAGGGGGCATCCTTGCTTCACTCCATTCGTCCTCTCAATGCAATCCCTCTGACTTACTCATGCATGCTTGTCACCCCCCAAATCATGTCCTTTGGGATTTGCATCTCTTGGAGTCTCCTGATCATGGAACTGTGTCAAAGGCCTTCCGAAAGTCTATTAAGGTTTAGATGCTCGTTTGGGAGAGACTAAAATGAAATCGTTTAGACTTCACAAGTAGTTGTAGCTTGAATGAAGAGATTTTGGACTACTTTTTGATTAGCCTTCTCCTTTAGTGCTAGCCTTTGTCATGGTTGAGTTTGCCCTTAACCTCCGGAGTGCCGACAGAAGCTCAATACAAAGACTTTGTATAAATGGATGCTCAAGTATGTGTGGGTGTGTGGATTTGTATGTGTGAGCATATTTTTATACTATGGTCTACACCCACTATTGGGTGTTGATGATGTCAGTGGGGATGTCGTATTAGCTAGTCCCTGCTATGCGTGATGGAGTTTATGGTTTTCAATCTTATGAGTGACTATCATGAGATTGAAACTGCACTATGTTGTGTTTTTAGAGGATGAGTTTGGGAATGTTCCTGGATTCATCTAGGTATATGTGCAGACTAAGTGTGTGTAGTCTTTTTGGGATCTTGATCTTACCTCCTCGATGATGGCTCGTAGAGTGAGGATATGGTCAAGAGTGGAATGGTGCCTCCAAAAACCAGCCTTTGTGTAAGAGTTGATCTCTCTCTCTAGCATTGATCCATAGATCTTGGCGGATGCAAGTTTTGTACCATCAATTGAGGATCGAGGCAAGGAGAGCCACATGCATAACTAGAGAGCAACGGATTTGCAAGCTATGCTCATTGGCAGAGGTGGAGACAAAGGAGCACTTCCTATGCATTTACGTTACCTACGATGAGATCCGACGACGATACCATTGCATGACCAAGTCTGTGTCGAGGCCTCTAATGATGGAGATACGGCGAGATAGAGAGGCCCTATTGTAGCAGATCAAACAACAAGAGGTGACATTGCCACAGGAGGCTAATCAAGCACAACGGCTTCTATGACTTTGAGTCAACCTTAGGTCACAGTGGGGTGGAGGAAGAGAAAGCCGACATGAGGACAGCATGGATCGGCGAGAAGAGACAATGCGGAGTGACGGGCCACCACACACGATGTACAAGTTATGCATGCATTCCAGATGGCTTGGCAGATAGGGCATTCAGATGGGTCGTCTTTCCCCCTTCAAGGTACAGTTTGGATGCACCCGATCCCTTGGTCCCACGAGATGAGATCAACTGTATTATACGGTTAGACCTACTCCAAGGGATCAGGACCTCCCCACCAAGACCCGGTCTTACCGCGCCATTTCTTGAGAGTGTGAGAGGATGGAATGATCATCATGCCCCCGTATCTGGAGTAGGCAAGTTTCACATGCACTCAGGATTGCCATTGGTCAGATGCGGGTCTCGTCCCATCAGCTGAGGATTGAAACAGGGAGAGCCACAAGTACACCTAGGGAGCACGGATTTGCAGATTATGCACTCTAGGGGAGATAGAGACGGAGGAGCATTTCCTATGTCGCTGTCTGATTTCACTGTCCCTTCCAGGGGACAAGGCTTCGGACGTCCCTCCCGACTGATTCACTTTCAGGATCACGTCTGCACCGGCCTCTATTTGATGGAGATGAGGTGACACAAAGAGATCCTTCTACGCCGGATCACAGAGCAGGAGAGGGCAGTGTTGCAGGAGATAGGTGTGGATCGAACCGAGCAACATGTCAATAATTTCTACATAGTTGAGTCTACTCCTGGGCATGTCGGGGTAGATTGAGTCTAGTTATTAGTCCCTAGCTTTTGGACTCTGAACTTTCTTTTTGTACTATTGAGTTTTCAGTATAGCACTCAGCAAAGGGCCCTAGCAAGCCCTTTGCCTCAGTCCATTGTGGCTTGTATGAGCACGTGTCACTCTAATTTGTACTGTCTCATAGGCCCGCGAGGCCTTCTGAAGACGTTACTACATCTTTCTTTCTTTTTTTCTTGTTATTGTACTTTGTCTCATAGGCCCACAGGAAGGAGATGAGAGGAGACAATGGGGTACGGGTTCTGGAGGTGTGGCTGTCCTTTTCAGAGCACATCTGAGACCAGTCATATCTGTGATCTGGAGAGAGGGGTGATCTGGAGAGAGGGGCATGCACACATCTTTTCTTCCTCCAATGTTTCACCATTCTTCTTATATCTTTCCTCCTTGCCTCTTCACTTTAGATAATACTTTTTCTATTTGTGAATTTTCAGCTAGCAGGGTCACATTTTTAGCATCCAGATTTTCTATTTTTTCAGTCAAGACCAAGCAGATTTTATTGAGGTGGGTGATGACATCAGAACTGACCTTAGGTGGCACCCCTGCCATATATGCTCTTAGGTGGCACCCCTGCCATATATGCTGTCACTGTACTTCTAGAGCTTGCTTCCCCACGCACGCATGCAGAGAGAAAGAAATAAATAAATAATGATGTGACCTGATTGGTAACCGTGTCCTGGACTTTGGTCACCAACTGTGGTGTAGGTGCTGCTTCTATGTATATCTGTAGTACTTCCTGTATGATTTCTTTCTTGCCATTTCTTTCCATCTCCTTCACTTTCCTTCCGAGGCTGTAACCAAAAGCCTCAGCTCTCTTACTTCTTGCTGTAGCTAATAAATTTGCTCATTTGGATGTGCACCAATCCTTCGCTTGTACGTCAATGCGTAGGGGCTAGGTGTTGCTGCAATAGCAGAGTATGAGGGCTTGCTGGCTGGGGTAGAAGCGAACAGTTTTGTCTTGGGAAATTCCATATTGGCCTTTGTGAATCTGAAAACCCCTTTTCTGAGTCTAACACACCCCAAGCTGAGCCAGGGGCTCAGCTTAGCTCGGGGCTGTGACTTAAATCCGACCTACGCTTGCTCCTTTCTGCTGCTGTTCCCAGGACCTGGCTGCTCCTGCAACTGCTGCTGCTGCTGCTGCTGCTGAAACACGCGAGAGAGAGAGAGAGAGAGAGAGAGAGAGAGAGAGAGAGAGAGAGAGAATGATGTTTTCACTCAATTTGCAGGCCATCTCTCGGAGGGCCACGTTACATGAGATGGTGCGAGATTATGGACAAGCATGCAATGACTTGAGGAGACTTATCTCACTGCTTGAAAGTTCCCAACAGCGTGAGAAGAACACCCAATCCGGCAGAGTGGGTGGCCCAAACAGCAACACACAAGATCTAAGGCAGGCTCGTGACAGATTGGTAAAGGCGGAAGAGGAGATGAAGAAGGGACACCCCGTGGATCACTATTTGATCTTGTATGTACATTTTTTTTGGGTGTATTGTTTAAAAGAAAGTGTTTCTTTAGCTTTGATTTGGGAACAATGTTCATCTAAAAGCTCACTGTTGCCAGAAACATAATGATGTTGATTTGGGAGTGCGTTGGATCTGTCAAAAATGCTTACGAGGTTGTTATAATGCTATTCATGAAGCATATGTGGACGCTTGGTGTTTCTAGAGTGACATACGTTTCAATTTTGCTATAAAATTGTGTTCCTTTTTCTACAGTGAAATTAGTGAAGCCTAGAAGCTGGCACTCATGTCTTGCTATTTCTGTCCACACTTGATGTGGTTTACATTTGTTTTTGTATGATTTTTTTGGTGGGGGGGAGTACATACAACTGCTCTCCTCTCTGATTTATATTCATTCCTTCAGTGGTTTTGCTTCTGTTTTTACGTGTGGTTGTATACATGATGTGCCTCCTACCTATAGCTGGTCACTTCCTTTTCACAAAGTTGATCCTTTCATCATCAAGTGTGATGCCAATTTAGCAGTGTGTGCATTTACATACGAGAGTGCAGCCAGGTTGCCCCCTGGCTTTGTAAGGTAAGGGTGCTTTTACTCTTTGGGGGTCTTGCTCATGGCTGAGGGTGCATTCATCACTATGTCAATTTATAGTAGATTTGGCCCTGATTTGCCCTATGGCCACTATGCGAGGTTGGCTGTGCAAATCGTACTGAAGGCTAGGTATGCAAAATAGATGGGGGCAAATATGTAGGTGGTAACAAGCAAATAGGTTTCTCATTAGCAAATAGGTTTCTCATTAACAAATAAGTTTCTCATCATATATGGCCCCTCATTTGTTATAGTCATTGTCCAATGGGGAGACCACCATGCACCACGTACCAACGGAAAGAGATCTTTTGCAACTGAAGGTTGATCTATATGCGGGACCAAAAATTGTTGCGGCACTTTCTGCTCCAACCAGTGCCTCTCTCATAAGAGTGTCCAAGGAGAGGCTACTAGCTAGTGACGTCTACCACTGCACGTTGTGTAATAGAAGAAAGTCACTTGTATTGTCCTTGTGGATTACCATACATGGGTAGACTTTGCTAGGTCCCATCGCCTCTCTCTCAAGGGATGGACCTCCCAATGCCATTGGGCATTCCCTACCCGGTGTGGGGTCAATGGTTCATCACTTTTCTCCTAGTCTTCCCACTCTTTACTAGCTGAGTTTTCAGATGTGTTTCTATATGAGTCACCTGATGGTCTTTCACCTCAGCAGATTGTGGACCATAAGATAGAGTTTTATTTTGGACCTAAGTCCATTTTCAAGCAATGGTATAGGCTGAGTCTGAAAGAAGAAGAAGAAATTGCTAGGCAATTATTAGAATTTGTTTGTATGAGACATACTCGGCTGACTAAATCTCCTTGGGAAATACCCCTCATTTGGGTGGGCAACATCGATTGTACCATGCCCATGTGCATGGACTAAAAAGGTCTCAATAAAGTGGCTGTGAAAAATAAGATGGGTGACCTCAAAGATCGCTTGCATGGCGCGCCATTTTTTACCAAGCTTGATCTACGTAGGAGTATTAGATCCGTATTAGGGAGAATTGGGCATTATGAGTTCCTGGTTTTACCATTTGGACTTAGGAATGCACCCGCTAATTTCCAACAGATGATGAATGATATATTTTTTCCATATCTGAAAAAGTTTGTCTTCGTACATTTAACATCCGAAGGTAATTTTGATTTTCCTTTCAAGAGAGGTTCTATGGGCAAAGATGACCAAGTATGACTCTTGAAAAGAGAATTTTATATCTTGCCGATATCATTTTTTGTTGACAGCATCCGTATTGCCTCAGAGGTGGTCTAGGGACTCAAAGGGTACGTACTTTCATGGAATTGAGTTCCTTTTTAGGATTCACTTAGTGTTGCCATACATTCATTCATTAAAGTGCAAAGAGAAAATAATTCCTTACACACAGATCAATGTTGCTTGGACAAATGCACTGGATGCATGCGTTAGGGAGTTTTTTTTCCAGAGAAAAGAACTTCTATGATGCTTGTAAAAAACGATCATACAAGTTGGCAAATACCATAAAGGTGCCAACCATGAAAATGAGCAAAAAATTAAATGCTGGCTGTCAGAAAGACACTCCTGTTGCTAGATATCCCAGCTCACTACCTAGGGATTCTATGTAACAGGGGCTAACAACCAGGGTGGCGGACTATACAACCATCTGATCCCTCTCAGGATGATGTTGTAGAAAACACCTGCAGGACAAGCCTTGCAGAAACGTTCCCGTCGTGCGACAGTAGCTCAAGAACGTGGAGAGCCTCGCTCCCAAATGGCGTGAAGCGTGAAGATGATGTCCTGCCAGATGGCTACCAAGGTGGCCGACAGTGGAACATGGTGCTCGCCCATAACCCAGCTGCAGTGAGCAACCTAGATGTTCCATGCCATAATGCTCGCTACTGTCTCCCATACGCTGCCCTCCGACGAAGGAAGAGGTCGATGACTAGTGGGAGGGGTTGCCTCATGAAACTCATTGTTGTGAATGCACAGGCCATGTATCTTGTATGTTGGAGAGACCACGTCAATGGGAAAGGCATGGCCACCCTTTGACAACCAAGCAGCCATGCCCCACTTGAAGTCCCTCTGCGTGTCCTGAAGCCTCGCCACGATCCGAAGCGCTCTTCATTATATCCTCTGTGCTGTTGGGCAGCTCCAAAGGCATTGGGGGATCGTCTCCAAAGTCCCTATCGTGCATCCATGGCAGCTGGCATCCACCCGCATCTGCTCCAACCAAGGGCCAACAGGAAGACCTCCACGCGCTATCATCCAGAAAAAGTAGGAGATCTTTTGCGGTTGGATACTGGACCAGAGGCGTGTCCAGAACTTGGATCTCACCTCTCGAGGTACCTGCGGATCACTGCCTGTCAGGCTACCCTGGCTCGGGTGTTACGTGTGCCATCTGACCTTGACCAGCGGAAATTGCGCACGAAGCGCCTCAATTGTCCCATGCATCCGCTGTGAAAACACCAGCACGAGGCTATGTACCAGGTAGTGGCAAGGAGGACCTGGCTAGCCACCAAGGCCCTTCCGGCAAGAGAGAGTTTGGCCGAGCTCCAATACAAAAGCTTGTGCCGAACACTCTAGGACCGGGCAGATCTGCTGCTCTGCTGAAATATCCATGCCAACCTAGCAGCCAAGGTATCTTGCTGCCTGCCCCCTCGGAATCCACCGTAAGCCTAGTGCTGAGCCCTAATCTTGGATCTCTTGTACCGCCTCTGTCGCTGCGAGAAAGCCGATTGATTTGGTCCACTTGATCCTGGAGCCTGAGGCTAGACAATACATTGCCAAGGCCTCCCTGATTGCATCCAAGCTCCGAACTAAGCCCTCTACAAAAAGGGTTGTGTCATCTGCAAACTCTGAGTCCAAAAGCTCCTCCTCCTACCGAATCGGGAGCCTCGCGGGCCTCATTCCCGCGAGTCCCGTCGACTGAGACCTCTGAAAATACCCCAGGGCCTCGGCCACAAAGAGGAATAAGAAAGGGGCAAGGGGGCATCCTTGCCGAACCGAGCGGGAAAGCGAAAAGGCCTCCCCCATGTAGCCACCAATAAGTATCTGGCTCGCACTACCTGCATAAAGGGCTGAGACACCCCTGATCCAGCAATCTGAAAAGCCAAGCTTCTACATGGTGCCCTCCAAGAAAGACCACTCCACTCTGTTATTGGCCTTCTCGAAATCCAAAAGCGAAATCGCGAGACGCTAAGACTCCTCTCTGGCCCAATACAGTGCCTCCCAGAAAGTAAAGATGATGTCTAAGATGCTACGCTCCTGGACAAAACTTGTCTGCGTGTCATGGATGATGTCCACACTAGGTGAGGGCGAACCCGCAAGTTGAAGACCTTGGCCAAGATCTTGTACGCAGTGTCGAGGAGAGTGATCGGTCTCCACTGTCTTAGGTCCGAGCGATCCCCCCCTTTCAGGATCAGGCATATCCAGCCACAACTCAGGGTCGAAGGGAGAGAGCCCGAGCCGAAGATCTCTTGAAAAGCCAAGCGGAGGGGGGTATGAATGCACTCCCAGAAGCACCTAAAGAAAGCGGGGCTCCTAGGGCACTTCTGGGATGGAAGAGCCCGAAGGGCCTCCCAAAGCTCCACATCCGAAAAAGGCGCATCTAATTGGCTGCTCACATTCCGGGAGACCACCTCCGGAATGCCTGTCCAAACTGAATCTCGGGCTGCCAAAATTGGTGGGGACCCCTTCTCGGCCAAGCGTCGATTGAAATCCGAGGTCAACTCCAAGATCTCCTGCGGATCCGAGTGCATCTGCCCACTAGAGTCGCCCAATCTCTGCAACTGTGCACTAGCTGATGTAGGGCCAGTGGCTTGAAAGAACTGCGTGGTCATCCTGCTACCTTGCTATACCCATCGAGATCTAGAGGAGTGGTAGGAGTACTCAGCCCGTCTCACCTCAATATCCTAAAGCTCCAAGCGAGTGTACTCATACCGGTTTGCTAATTAATGCGACTCTGAATCCTGCTCCCGAAGATGCTCAATGGAGGCCAAGTCCCGCCGATTTGGGGACTCCATCATCTGCGATCACTGTGGTTGTCAAGGGAGGAGGAGACTCCAACATCGTACCAAAACATCCTCCAATAGAGTGGAGAATTGATCTATACTTCTTTGGGAGCCTCGGGAAGCGGAGCGTCACCGGGAAGCGAGGTACGTGGTGAGTCGTGTCCATGTCCGCCACTGTGAAAAGCCATGGTACCAATGGAAGAGGAAGACTAGATGAGGACCAAGAAAGATAGGGCTCTGCTCCACAAGTGACAAGGTGGTCTTTGGAGAGCTTAGCTAGAGAAGGAAGACCCATGTCCCATAGATGGTGACCTCTTGGATGTGGTCATCCCCTAGGGCTAAACTTGCCTGAAGCCAATCCCGAATTTGTCTCCTTGAGGGGGTGAGCCCAACAATCCGGCCTACCAGGGCCTGTCCTGAAGAGCCTCCACTACACTTTGAAACTGTTGCTTATCCTCCGGAGAGAGCAAAACCTTAACAGTATTGGGAGTCGAAGGTGCTGCCATTTGAGCCCCTCTTGCCAGACCAAGGGTCACTGTCAAGGTTGATCTTCAGAAAAATGCGGTAGGGAGTTGAAGCATGCGGTGACTACCGTGCCTATGTTGCATATGGTGGATCCAAGTAAACCATTTATGATTAAAACGATTATGCCATTGTGCAGCCTTGTTTCAATATATGTTCACACTGTAGCTTTTATTATCTGGCACAAGTGAAATATTTTACGCATGAAAAGGGACTATTTGTTGTAGTTCATGCATTGAAGAAGTGGATACATATAGGGCTGTGAGTTTGTGGTGTGTGTGAATAACACACCACTGAAGTGCTTATGTAGTTTTAGACTTGCATGGCCATAAGGCTAGATGGCTGAGTTAATGCAGGATTTCGACTTTGAAATGCGATACAAAAGAGGGAGTACTGATGTGGTGACCAACTTTGGTCTACACCGACTGTTGGGTGCTGATGACGTCAGTGGGGATGTCATAGTAGCTAGTCCCTGCTATGCATGATGGAGTTCATGGTTTTCAACCTTATGAGTGACTATCATGAGATTGAAACTGCACTATGTTGTGTTTTTACTGTTTAGAGGATGAGTTTGGGCATGTTCTTGGACTCATCTAGGTATATGTCTCTTGGAAGTAATTTGATTGGAAAGAGTAGCTTCCCATGTCTGAGTTTGCATAGCCACTAAGCTCAATCCATTTGTCTCTATGTATGGATTCCAGCCTAAGGCTCCAGGGACCATTGGTTTGCAAAACATTAAGGTTAGGGCGGCTGCTGATTTTCTGCAATTGCAGCAAGAAATGTTGCAATTTGCAATGGAAAACTGTCACATGGCTCAAGATGGAGCTTGATTTTACACAAATAAGAACAGAGGGTCAGTTTGTCTATGCTAGAACCCAATCATAGATTTGCCTACTAAGTTAAATGACTCGCTGTTCTGTCTCTTATCCTCCTTGAGCATCTGATATGAACTCCTTGGCTGATTTGTCTGATATGAACTCCTTATATACCTTTGTAAGACTAGAATCATACAAATTTAGAATTTTTGTTGTTCTAAAGATAAAAAATCTACAAAGAAAATAAAAGAGAAAATGAAAGAGAAGAAAAAAGAGGTAAACAAAAACTTTTATGAAAAGCAAAAGGAAGACATACTTAGCAAGCAAAGCAACACTTATGTCGTCATCAGTGCCCAAGCATAAGCAGCTATACTGGGTTTCTAAAGACCCGCGGAGTCTCTTGGGCAAACCCAGTGCTTACTAAAATACGTCAAATAAACAAAAGAGAATGAAAACAAGAAATAAAGAAGAAATGAAGCAGGTGACTTAAGCAAAAATAAACAAGCAAGTCAAGAAACAAAAACTTTCAAAAAACTAGAAACTCTCTCTCTCTCTCTCTCTCTCTCTCTCTCTCTCTTATTTAAAACATAAAAAGTTAAATGGCACTTTACACTTATGTCTCGTTTCTACATAGAGGCAAAAATACATTTCTAACTTAGAAAGCACAAGTATACTTAAACAAACTCTCTTTTGAAACTAAAAGAAAAACGGGCTATTCAGCTCTTCGCTTTTTGCTTTCAGCTTATGTTCAATCATTCTAAACAAACCTAAGGCCGAAACAATAGATAAAAGACTTCATATCTAAGAATGTGCAAACTTTTTTCATTATTTTCCTTGGATTATACCTCTTGTGTAATAGTAAAGTGATCAAATTACTACATTGAGTGATAAAAGACTCCTTAGTTGTACAAAGGCGGGAAAATCTATGGAATTGGGAAGAAATGACTCCATATTTTACCAAATCAGAAATGTTTGAGTCAATGTGAGGCATTTTTATAATGTGTAAACCACTATATTCAGGTTGTTCACGTTTATCGTATATATCAACCTCTAATCCTTGGCCGATTTGCTTTTTGTAACCACCTCTTTCCATTCCAGTGTCTCTCCTTTCACCTTGTTGAGTTGCTGTGTGAATTTAGCATGTGCACGAATATAGGCACACTCCGATCTGGAATATACAGAGCAACAATAGGTGGACTGATTGAGCACAAAAGATGTTCCACGTGTAGGCGGTCAAAGGTACTTGTGTTTGATGGTGAATAACATTGCACATGTGGATTTATATATGTTTCATTGTAATCAAAACTTTTGGCATTCAATTAGCCATCATTTAGAGGGGAAACTTTTTTACTGAGCCCACGGGCATCCATACACGTGGCACGAGACAACCCATGCAAATCAGTGACTGGAGTATGTCACTTAAGCTTCAGGTTTAGATACCTAGTAAGGTACAAATAGGTCTTTGATTCCATGACATCATGTTGCTTCAGTGCTGTAGGATCCTTATGCAGTGAGGTTAAGTAGAAATTGGTGAAACTGATTAAGGATACACATAGGAGTATATTGAAGCTATTATGTCCTGCAGTAGGGTAAATATTTTTGAGTAATGATTTACAACACAATGAAAAGAGTGAAGCCATTGAGTTACAACACACAATGAAAAGAGTGAAGCCATTGAGTTGCTCATATGATAGGGATTGTTGTGAGACGACAGACAGGTTTATCAAAGCTCCTTATAATCTTTGTAGAAATATACGATGAGGTTCTAGGTCTGTCACGCTTATGGGAACTAGTGTGAGCCTGCAAAGTCCATCATAATCCTTGTTTAATTGCAGAAATATAACTTGAGATGTTAGATCCATCACTTTATGGGAACTTGCACGGTCTTCTTATTTCAAATGCTGGTGAGGCAAAGATAAAAGGGCTTGGATATTGAGCTTGATGAGAGGGCTGAGACAACAAGGTTAGGCCTCTTGGATAGTGAAATCAATAAATGCAGAAGGGCTTTTATGGAGTGTGTCCGTAGTCCTGCTTCTGTTTGTGAAATAGGGTATTGTTCTTCAGTGTTTTAGGCAAGCTTTTGAAGTATATGTGGTTGTATTTAGCATTGGGACTTGACAACTTCTCATGCTTTTTGGCCAAATTAACAGATAACTCTTGTTAAAGTCTTCTTATTTTTGTACCACAGTGGTGTAGATTTCTCATGCTCTGCTAATGAGATAAAGAAGGCGTATCGTAAGGCTGCTTTGAAGCATCACCCGGATAAGGTAAGGCTTACCTGTCCCCTCTCTCTCTCTCTGTCTCTCTCTCTCTCTCTCTCACACACACACACACACACACACACACACACACACAGAGTTTTTTTTTGTGTGAAATCCATGTGTCTTTATATTACAAGGAGGCTGTCTCCAAAGTGGAGATCAGCAATTACAAGGTCAGAAAATTTCATTGTAGCACAAGTAGACATTATAATCCAACTGATGAACAGAGTGACATCTGGAAAAAGGAGAACATGGAAGAAGTAAGCTTTTGAAAGACTGCATGGTTCCTGTCTTTCCACAAAGTCCGGCTCTCTCTCTCTCTCTCTCACACACACACACACGCGCGCGCGCGTACGCACGTATGCACGCAAAGCTCTGCAAACCTGCACTCTGCCTTTTTGTAGGAAAAGAGCAAAGATGGGAGAACTTGGATGAGTACATTTGTCTTTTTTGGTCAACCGTCTTTGGTCTTTGAAAAAAAGAAAAAGGAAAGAAAATAAAAGGAAAGGAAAAACAGGTGTGTATTGTTCTAGCAGCTATCTAGAGCGGCAGCAAGGCAATTACGATTTTGCATGTTTTTGGCTGTCAGTTACACGCTCGTGGTCTTCTAAGGACATTCTTAGAGAATTCCACTTCATGGTATTTCCACGTTCTTTGCTTATGAGCAAGATCCTTTGCAGGCTGGCCAATTTTTGGTGCGTGGTGAGAGTGGAGATGATGGAAGTGTGTGGAAAGAAGTGGGTGATGAGGTGCGCAGGGATGCTGAGAGGTTGTTCAAAATGATAGGTGAAGCATATGCTATTCTTTCAGATCCAGCAAAGGTTGGTTTTCATTTCACATTGAATAGCTAGGTGTAGGTTGGATAATGGGCATTGGTGGTTGTGATTTGGCTTTGTTATGAGTTTTGAGTGTGCTTGGGAATGGGTGTGATTATTAATCCTTTCATGGTTTGAAATGTTTTCTCCAGCGACTTCGATATGATACGGAGGAGGAGCTTCGCAAATTAAGGGTGAAGGATGGCACTGGCTCCATGTCAGGTAACTCGGAGGTTTATCGTTCTCAGTATGAGAAAGGTAGTCGCCGACAGCAGCGAGACCGCTGGGAAGCTTGGAATGGATATGGTCCCCAGTATCAGCGTTGGCAGAATGGACCAGATGCAGCTCAGCCAGATACCTATGCTCGTCGAAGTAATTATGCTGCAACTGCCTCCAAATCTAGTGGAAGTGGAAGCAGAAACACAGATTTTTATTGGGATGACGTCTAACCTGGCATTTTTGTAAACCAGCTTTATGTTCCTAAGCCTAGAGGTTCTTTAACTTGCCCTCTTGGCATTCTGAAATATGCCTTTGCAGTGGTATCTCTATATATTTGTGCCGATTCTGATTTGAAGGAAGTATACTCATTTCCAGCTAGTAGTGGGGGGTATCTTCAGAAAAATATGAAGAAATTGTGAAGTTTCATTACTTGAATAAATTGCCAAAAGTGCCATTATTTCAAAGAAGCAAAATCTAGGGGTGCTTCTCTTCTGAAGCGTTGCCTGCAATCAAAGTCACACTTCGGACTAGTAAACTTGGACTTATACCCCATCAACAGCTTTCATCGAGCGTACTTCTATGTGTAGGCCTTTCCCACCACTGCTTAGATATTCACAAGTATTGCATACCCAGATCGAAGGGTTATTATTAAGGGAGATTGAGACTTGTCACGACTCTTGAAGGTCAACTACCATTCATTGGGTGTTCTTTGGTTATGTAATATAAGGATGGGCAATCTGGCTGCCACCATATTCATTTGTTGTGGTAAAATTGTCTCTTGGCCAGAGTTTGTCTGTAACCTGGAGTCGGATCATACTTTTGCAATGGGTAAGAAGCTTTTGCATACTAATGTGAGTACATCTGATCAGTATTGCATATTGTTCGGAAACTGGACGGCACGAGTGTTGTCTGTAACCTGGAGTTGGACTGGAGTTGGATCATACTTTTGCAATGGGTAAGAAGCTTTTGCATACTAATGTGAGTACATCTGATCAGTATTGCATATTGTTCGGAAACTGGACGACATAAGTGTTGACTGAATAATTGTAGGGGAACTTGTAAACGTATGCTCAACATGCCTCAACATAGTGGGGTATGAAAGATTTTGAGGTTGTAAGGTAGCATGCTAGTTACATCTGTGAATGCCTTTTGAGGGAAAAAGTCTGTAGAGAACAAGCCACGATTTGGGTTTACGGAAGACAATGTTATGTTTTCTGTATCATACAATGTTTCCTTTTGAGACTCAAACTGGTGTTAGTTCTACTTCAAAAAATGTACTAGCGTTCAGATGCATAATCATTTCCAATCTCAAATGGTCTCTTTTCAAGAAATTGTGACACTGTTTGGTGACCAGGACAAGTCACTTTTAATGCAAATACGTGGTTGCTTGGTCCTAGTAAGTTAGATAATTATCTTTGAAGCTTACAATTGCGAGGATGGAACACAGGAGGCAATTTTACATTCCCGGGCCTGAAAAATTTGTATTGTTTCATATGACCATGGCTTGTACCCTTGAGTAAAGACAGAGAGGACGTTAAATGTTCAGGTTTATTACCTTTTATGCCAATTTATTCGGCGCAAGGCAAAGGTTGAAGGATTCTTCATGGGGCCAAGTTGATTAGAGTGGGTTGTATATGCTGGTTTACTTCACGCAGGATGGCACGTGACTGAACTTTGGATGATACTCAGAATGGCAGGCCACATGCATCTTGTGATGCAATAATGTAAGTTTGTGAATATATTTAGCTGTATGTATCGCCTTTGCCAAACATATAATTTTATATTCAGTTGCAGGGGCTTTATGGTGCATTTGCCAAACCAGTCATCCCATCTCCAAACGCTCTTCTTGATTGCTGGCTCTGCACAATGATTTTTAGGAGCTCTTGGTTGTCAAGTGCACTTGTTTATTGCGTCTGTGATTGTGTTCGAGTCTTAACATGTCTGACTACTGAGTCTAGAGTGTGGGCAATTCAAAGCCCTTGATTTTTTGTGGGTACTCATTGGAAGTTGTTCAGCTTCGTTTCCATCATACATGCATTGTGACCACTCTCTTGTTGTTCCTTTACGAGTCCTTATGCACCTCACTTCCTTCTTGGTGCTTTGGATGATTCCCCTTGTTCAACACAAGATGTATCGACTATCGCTTTTGCTATTTGTGTGTGTGGATTTGTTGTATGTGTGAGAGCATATTTTTATACTATGGTCTACACCCACTGTTGGGTGCTGATGACGTCAGTGGGGATGTCATAGTAGCTAGTCCCTACTATGCATGATGGAGTTTATGGTTTTCAACCTTGTGAGTGACTATCATGAGATTGAAACTGCACTATGTTGTGTTTTTAGAGGATGAGTTTGGGAATGTTCCTGGATTCATCTAGGTATATGCTTCTGTCGTATTAGCGGACATGCAAATTTCACCTTGTGAAGTTTTCGTCCAAGTTGCGGCCTGCTGGTATTGTGATAATTCTTTCTATCTTAATTGGTGCATTGCCCTATCAACTAGATTTAGATTTAGATGCTCGTTGGGGAGAGACTAAAATGAAAATGTTTAGACTTCACAAGCAGTTGTAGCTTGAATGAAGAGGTTTTGGACTACCTTTTGATTAGCCTTCTCCTTTAGTGCTAGCCTTCATCATGGCTGAGTTTGCCCTTCACCTCCGGAGTGCCGACAGAAACTCAGTACGAAGACTTTGTATAAATGGATGCTCAAGTATGTGTGGGTGTGTGGATTTGTATGTGTGAGAGCATATTTTTATACTATGGTCTACACCCACTGTTGGGTGCTGATGACGTCAGTGGGGATGTCATAGTAGCTAGTCCCTGCTATGCATGATGGAGTTTATGGTTTTCAACCTTGTGAGTGACTATCATGAGATTGAAACTGCACTATGTTGTGTTTTTAGAGGATGAGTTTGGGAATGTTCCTGGATTCATCTAGGTATATGCTTCTGCCGTATTAGCGGACATGCAAATTTCACCTTGTGAAGTTTTCGTCCAAGTTGCGGCCTGCTGGTATTGTGATAATTCTTTCTATCTTAATTGGTGCGTTGCCCTATCAGTTAGATTTAGATTTAGATGCTCGTTGGGGAGAGACTAAAATGAAAATGTGTAGACTTCACAAGCAGTTGTAGCTTGAATGAAGAGGTTTTGGACTACCTTTTGATTAGCCTTCTCCTTTAGTGCTAGCCTTCATCATGGCTGAGTCTGCCCTTCCCCTCCGGAGTGCCGACAGAAATTCAGTACGAAGACTTTGTATAAATGGATGCTCAAGTATGTGTGGATGTGTGGATTTGTATGTGTGAGAGCATATTTTTATACTATGGTCTACACCCACTGTTGGGTGCTGATGACGTCAGTGGGGATGTCATAGTAGCTAGTCCCTGCTATGCATGATGGAGTTTATGGTTTTCAACCTTGTGAGTGACTATCATGAGATTGAAACTGCACTATGTTGTGTTTTTAGAGGATGAGTTTGGGAATGTTCCTGGATTCATCTAGGTATATATCGCTTTTGCTATGATGACAATGTTTCTTAATTGTTTCCATTTGCAATACCTAAGGATCATAGTTTCTTTTATGTAAGGTTCTCATTATATATTGTTTAATCTTTGTATGATAGGATGTATCGTTTGCAATTACTCTGCACTTTAAAAGCGTTGATCCTTACATTGGTACATCCATGTTTGGCAATGCTAAATAACATTGTGTTCACCACAACATTCGTATGATGTTGAAGATGATAATGCATAAGAAAATGCACATATCATGCACCATGAGATGCCCATTCTATGTACATCTACTCTATCCAAAGAATCAAATGATTTAAAAATTCATTTGAAATCATAAAGTTCTTTGTAAACCTTGGTGCCTTGCATTTCTACATGCAACAAGGAGTGCTTTCCTAAGATTAGGGGAATCACCGGCCTTAATAAAGCAAGCCTTAAGGATAAGGCTCCATATGCTTTGCTTAGGACATACATAAAACTCTAGATGAACATTAGAATGGTACTTGCTAAATGAACACTTTGTTTGGGTATATGGTCTCCACTTTATCCTCGATTCAGCTTCTCTATCTGTTCGATTAATTCATCTCCTCTGTGCCTCAATTAACCTATTGCTATTCCATTAATTCTCAATTAACACACCCGTAGCTCCTCTCCTCCGTCCCTGTCCCGACCTCAGCTCCCTCCCCTCTCCCTCTCCCTCCTTGCATCTCCCTCCCCTCTCTCCCCTTTGAGGCATAGAGAGCCTTTCATATGCCCTCCTCCTCTGAGAGCCTTTCACAGGCCCTCCTCTTGCTTTACCTTCCTCTTTGGGCATTATAGGAAGCTGTTGAAGCTTCTGGAGGGCAGAAGTTTCTCTAAGAAGCTGCTCTCCTATCTCGAAGCTTTTGAGCTTAATTTTTACACATATAGTATCACGCCTTCTCTTTGGGCTTAATTTTTGTCAAAACTACCCACCCTCAGTGCGCACAAATGAATTAATGCCCCTAGACTTCATCTGGGGGTACCTATTAAGGATACAAATATCTTGTGATTTCTAAAGAGAGAATTGATTTGCGGAATAAAAGTATTCTACTTTGAAAATTAGATGTGATCTTTTGCCTATCATAATGTGTTAGGCAATTAAAATTGCAAACAAATACTGGTATGGTATGGATATGCAAGGTATTTGGAATTTGAAATTTGGGCATCTATTTTCTTTGTTCTAAGTTAAGTCTTCAAAACTTAGAATTGAGCCTCTAGATCCCCACACCCCTCAAGAGCTTGATCATTCTAGTGTTAATTCGTGGGTTGAGATGGCCGTTTTGAAGGGATTCTTGCCAAAGTAGTACTAGGAAGGGTCCTACTACTTCCCAAAAAACTTGGTAGAACTCTACGGGTAGATCGTCTTCTCTTGGAGTTTTGCATTTCACCATTTCTTTAACTGCACCCTCCAATTCTTCTAGTGATAGGTCTTTGTCAAGGTAGAGGGAGTCAAAGTTAGACACTGCCTTGTGCCTAGCTCTATTGCATAGGTCGCTCACCAGCAATTTGTAAGTTGTTATAACCTCTGGTTCCCCCAAAATCCCCTTCAATGCTCTGACACAGCCCTCAGCAATTTTGAATTTTCCTTGACTATTTTCCCCTCAACTAGATCTCCTCGATACTCTCCTGTGCATGTTCTTTTCTCAGCATTTTTAGCACGCCCTTATTTGCTCTGTCTCCTTTTCCTGCCCACCACTCTCTGGTATATACTCGGGCTTGTTGGGACTCAATTGAGGCTTCTAGTCTTAATTGAATTTGGCATTCTAATAATTTAGCATGACCCTCTATAGATGCGTCCTTTTCTAGTGCTTGTATCCTTTCCTCCAAGTTTTTCCTCTTGTTAAGACGAGCTTTGTTAGCTCTCTTGATAATGGGTTTTAGGAAGATTTTGGTCTTGTTGATTGCTCTTAACCATTTGTCTAGGCTGTGCCTCCAAAAGCTGACTGCCAAAGTTTGATTGCCTTCTCGTTGACATATGGGAGTGGGGGTTTGCTTCAAACCACGACTTGGACCCTTTGCCTACCCCCCTATCCATTGTGAGTAGAATAGGTTTATGGTTGAAAAAGGGAAGGGAAGAGAAAGTTGCATAGCTTCTAAGAGAGGATTCATCTAAAATACTTTTTGATGGATAAAATGGCTCTCTTTACGCATTTTCTACATTGGTTATTGCTGCTAGGAGCAACACGATAACAGAGCAACAATGTGAGAAGCAAAATGTATAAAATACACAATATAGAAAGCACACGGAATGGAAAAGACAAATAAACATTGATATACATGGTTCACCCAGTGTGGGCTACGTCCACAGAGAAACATCCAATCCTGCGTCTTCTTATCCAGTAATAAGTGAGAAGATACAAGATAGAAGTAGTATATCCACTGCTCTCTTGCTATGTGAGCCTCAACCTTATCTTACAATTTTGACCACACAACTGATAAGCAACTTATGCACGAATTTTCATGTATTTTTGGCTTTGGGGACGTTTTCCTGAGTCCCTACCAAGGAGGCCTAAGGCATGTCAATGGTCCCCTTAGAACTTGGGATTCATCCTCAGAGGCCACGTTTTGATCTTTTCTACACTTGGGTTTTATATTGGGGACTTTGGACTCTATGGAAAGACAGAAATCATAGAGCCTTTGGAGATTCAACTTTTTCCAAGAGTCACTACTTCCAGATGTTGCTCAAGCAATCTTTCCATGATTGTCTATGTGTTTGACAAATAGATTCCAATGTTTACTTCTCCTATATTGAGATCTTTTGATGTTGTGATTACAAGTTGACTCTTTGGAAACTACCTTTTGTAATATTAAATTATATGGATTTCACCCCAAGAAAAAGTGTGTGCATGCATGTGTGTTGCGTGTGCGTGCATGCGTGCGTGCGTGCGTGCATGTGTGTGTGTGTGTGTGTGTGTGTGTGTGTTTACAATACATATGCAAACCAATTCTCTATCTTATTGAAATTTAATTCAACATATTGATTCAATAAATATCAAGTTCTAAGCATTACTTTGTAAAATCATATAATGCTTCAAATTGTCATACAATATTTCAGTCGAGTGGTAGATTTCTTTTTTTAGTATTGTCTTTACATAAATTTCCAAAAATCCAAATATCAATTAAAATAATGCTGTTGATATGAATACTTGACGAATATACTCATCAAGCTTTGTGAAATTCGTCATCCTTAATTAAAGACAGATACTAACCTACCACCATCCAACATAACAATCTGTTAGAACAAGTGTGTGTATAAATGTCAATATAAATGCCTATATAAGTACAACTCAATACATGACTATCTATATGTGTGTGTGTATTATATATATATATATATATATATATATGTATGTATATAAAGTAGTTCCATACCAAGCCATAAAGAAGAATATCTTTTCAAATATATTATAACAAATTTAACAAGAGACTTAAATATATAAACCAATGACTCTAATTAATCCTATTTGGAGCATACATATAATTTTAACATTTAAGGTACGTACAAGTAATTTTGATAGATATGTAATTTCCATTAAATTATTAACTATCTACAAGTATGTATGTATGTATATATACATATACATATACATACACACACACACTCTCTCTCTCTCTCTCTCTCTCTCTCTCTCTCTCTCTCTCTCTCTCTCTCTCTCTCTCTTCTCTTATCCACTTCTGAATTTAGGGCCCTAAAAAATGAAAAAAATAATCAATTATTCACAGGATCTCCACTCTTTGAGCTTCATAGTACTCTTCCTAGAAAGTCTAGTGTATGAAGTCTAATAGTGGTCATCAGTGGTCAAGTGGATACGATGAATCATCTAGGGGTCCTTAAATCAAAGTGAGACTTATATTGTAGTAAATATTTATATATTGCTAAAGAGTCATTTATTAAAGGAAATATTAACCTTGACAATAAATTGAGTTCCTAGCTTTTGTTTACTAATGCAAAGATGAAGTTATCCAAACCACAAATAAAAATCCACGTGTTAGAGATCCTCTTGCTACAACCTGATCCTAAACTATTAGTTACACAAATAATTGCTCTCATTCTATCTATAAGATTCTATGTAGCCAACTTCAAAAACTAACAAATGACACATTTCAAGCCATCTACATGCAAGATAAATAGCTTCTTATGTGCGTACCAATTTTCTAGAAAACACAAATGTACTATGCATAAATCTAGTTGAAAAACACAACATTTTCAAGTAGTAATTATTGTGACATCCAAAGCTAGCATATCTTGAATGAGGGGAAGGCTAAAGACCTTATCTCAAATAGCTCTATGGTTGAAACCTTGATGGAAGGATAACACTATTAATTTCAAGGAGACTCAATTGTGATGACACTTCCACTTGTTAATCCCTAATTTCTTGTTTAGTACAATGTCCTCATAGGTGAGTATGCTCTAAAGTAATACATGGTGCTCTAAAGTCACTTTCTTTTAGGGTAGAAGAGGAGGCCTCAATTTAGGGTAATGGTGAACAGGAATGGTAGTGTGTACAGGGAGCATCTCCTTCTCTATAAAAATCTCCCACACTCCTACTTCCTTTGTGGACTCTCAAGTCATGCAGTTAAAAACTGTCCACAGAGGAGAGCCAAAACTAAGCCCAAGGATCCTGCACCTCCCAACAGTAAACAAACTGAAAAATGGATCCCCAAGGTTCTAGTTTCTTTTGAAAAAATCCTTATCCAAAAGGAAGACCCTGCCAAACCCTTGCTCTCTCTTGAGAAAGGCAAAGGGAAGCTTGATGACACTATAGCACTCAACAATGCTTTTAATACCCTAGCAGAGAGTGAAACTAAAGAGTGGATAAAGAAAAATCAAAATTTGGATCTGGACTCTCAAATAAAGCCAGGCTGGTCAAAGGATTTTGAAGAGGACATAAACAGAGAGGATGAGATAACCTCTTCTAAGATCAGTGATGAGGAAGACCTAGAAGTGGAACAAGACATGGTTGTTGAAAAGGATACTGTTGACCAAGGTAAGGCCTTTACTCAGGTGCAAAGCAAGAGAGCTCTCTCAAGGTAAAAATGCTTCCCTCCAGATCAACAGCCCCAATCCCAGGGCCAGAAAGGGAACCAAGAAGAATGTCAAGTAAACCAATAGCCATCCTCTCCCTCAGTCTCTGAGGACCTACTGACCTTGGCAGAGGAGAAGAGTTAGCTTATTGGCTGAGAACCAACACTCTTTCCCCTACTTTCCTTACTTTTCAAGAAGTTAAAGTTTCTGGACTATCTTTGGAGAAGAGAGTTATAGCTATTGACAAGAGAAGGAAATGGCTCTTCACTCAACATGAGGAGGGAAAGGGTGGAGTAGCAATTGGGATACTCTCTAACTATGCTCATGGAATACTTGATGTTGAATTGGACACATAGAACATATGGATAATGATTAAATACATTATACATGGACAGTCTTTCAGACTGGTCTCCTTATATGCCCCTAACAGTACACAGGAAAGAATGGTGAGCTGGGAGTCACTACTTCTACCAGGAAATAAATGTTTTGTTGTGGGGGATTTTAATATGGTTGAAAGTTCCACTGATAGATGGATGGGTAAAAAAACATTTATCAGAGGCAAGGATCACTCTTTGGGAGGATCTGAAAGAAGACCTAAGTCTACTGGACATGGGGATGAAGGGCACCTTTAGTTGGTCAAATAGTTAAGTTGGAGACAATAGAAGAGAGGCTAGATTGGACAGGATCTATGCTTCTCAAGAACTAGTAAGATAGACTAGCTCTCTTTAGACTCAGGTCTTCTCCTCTTTCTTTCTCTTAGATCACAAGCCAATCCTTCTCAAATGTGATTTTGGCTTGGGTCAAAAAACCACATCATGGTTTAAGGCTGATCCTAATTTCTTTGACTTGAAAAGTGTCCAAGAAGGGGTTAAAGCTATCTGGCTTAGAGCTTTCATTGACTCAGCCTCAGCCAGTGAATCTTGGTGTACATCAGTTGAACAGACTCAAAGACTGCTCAAAAAAGCTAGAAGGGACAGAGCTAAAATGAGGGCCAAGAGAATGGACAACATTCAAAACATGATTACTTCCTTGGAGACCCTAGCCAGGGGACCCACAGGCTCAGGCTAAGGCTCAGGCTAACTTGGTTCTTAAAAGAAATGAATTTAGAATTCAAGAATAGATTCTTTTGAATGATTCCAAAATATACTTCAGAGATTGGTGGGCTGGTAAAGTTGAAAGACCTACCAAAGAGTACTTCAAACTTATTAGAAGGAAAAGGTCCAATGAAGAGGTTCCCCTTCTTAGAAAAGCTGACAACTCTTTTGCTCTCTCTATTGAGGAGAACATTGACCTCATCCAGCTCCACTTTCAAAACTTACTTTCTTCCACCATACAAGTAGACACTGAAGTGATAAAGGCCAAGGAACTTTGCAAGGAAGCTAGAAAGAACACTGTGCTCAGCTTTGATAACAAGTGCCTGGAAAAACCTTTGTCTATAGATGAGCTCTTTGAAGCTGTCAAGGTGATGGCAGATGGTAAAACACCAGGAGAGGATGGTCTACCAATTGAATTCTACGAAAAATTCTGGTCCACTGTTGGTCCCTACCTCCTATTGTTATGGAAAGAAAGTGTAAAAAATGGGAACTTGCTTACATCAATGGGAGTGTTATTAAACTTATTCCTAAGGAAGGAGATAAGGCTGAGTAAGAAACTGGAGGCCTCTCACTATGCTTAACTGCAGCTATAAATTTTTTTCTAAAGCACTGGCTCTGAGCGTAAAAAGAACAGAATGGCCAAGTAGATACTCCTAGAGCAGAAAGGCTTCATAAAGGGCAGACATCTGCTGAAAGCCATCATCAATATCTGGGAGGGTTGTGAGTATGCCAGAGAAACAAAACAGGACATATGCTTTCTAAAGGTTGACTTTGACAAAGCATATGATAGACTTGAATGGGACTTCATCATTCACTCTCTGGCTGACATGGGCCTTGGCCCTCTGTTCATCTCTTTTATCAAACTCCTTCTCACTAATGCTATAGCCAAGATACGTGCTAATGGGATCATGAGCCAACCCTTTGGTCTTAAAAGTTCTATAAGATAGGGATGCCCTATTGCTCCTCTACTTTTTGCAATCGCTGTTGCAGACTCCTTGGGGTGGCTTCTACAGCGATAGAGTCAAGAAGGAAAGGTGAAAGGTATTGAGCTACCTTCTAGAAAGCACCTTATATGTCAACAGTTTGCTGATGATACAAACTTAACCCTCAGGAATGATACCCAAGATATTAAAGAGGCTATGGAGTCCTTAAAGATATTTTGCAAAGCTTCTGGTTCCAAAATCAACCACTCCAAAACTGGATATGCAACTCTCAAAGGGGATGAACAGCCTGTTTTGGAAGAAATGGGCTGCCAAAGAATCAAACATGGCACAGTCTTTAGAGAACTGGGTATCCCCATGGGGTTTGATATTTCCCTCAAGCAAAGATGGGATTGGTTCTTGAATAGGTTCCAAAACAAGATTGAGAAATGGAGAGGATTCCAGGCTAGTATGGCTGGAAGAAGAACTGTTCTCAACCACCTATTGTCATCTTCTACCTCACATCATGGTCCCCCTCTAAAACTGGAATTGACAGGTTCATAAAAATTTGCAGATCTTTTCTTTGGGGAGGCAAGATAGACAAGGTCAGATGGGACTTCTGTATCAAACCCAAGCAGGAAGGAGGCTTAGGGGTTATTGATATCGAGCAGGCTGCTCTGAAACTCTCCTCAACATGGATAATTAAAGAAATCCTACACCCTCTTGAGGATTGGGCTCAAATTCTCCTAAGGAATATCAACTGCCTAAGACCTTTGAGAGCTCCCAAGTGGGAAAAGTACCCCATGCTGTTAGCTATTTGTAACCTTGAACCCTGCAAAGCTAAAGGTAGCCAGCTTTGGATCTCTCTATGGACAGCCTTTAAAGGTATTAAAAGGCAAATTGTCTTTTCAGGAAAAGGAGCTTTTATGACATGGGACTCAATTTGGATTTCAGTTATCTTCAAAGAAGCTGTTTTGTCTAATGAAGAATTTGTTAAGGCTGCTCTTCCCTTCAAAAAGGGTTTGCAATGTTGGGGTCAGCTTTGGAATAGAATTGAATTAAGATGAAAATCCTGGGTTGAGATTAGGAGAGAGTTAAGTTTAAATAACCAAAGCCAGACACTTGTTTTGGATAGAATTCAACTCTGGAAGGGTAGTGTATGTATGTATGAATATTCGTACATACATACATACATACACATGTACATACATACACACAAAAACACATACATACATAATGTATCCATAAAGAGATATTAAAAAATGAGAAAGCAACTTTTCTTGCTATTGGTAGAGACCGTTTGCTATATCCTTATCGCTCATGCTATTCCTGTAGAGGGAAGACTTTTGAAAGAAGAAATTAGGGTCCTAATTGATCCTCAAGGAACACCATGGACCTTTATGATTGTTACAAATTTTAATAGAACCATATGGGACATTAAGGATCCTTATGGAACCTTGTAGATCCTAAAAATTCCTTAAAATTTGATACTAGGCCTTACATATCCTTGTGTGGCATAGCAGACCCATTATGGGAACTTAAAGGTCCATCAAATCTCTAGTCTTCTAAATGCATGGATGGGTCCTAATATATGCTCATGGTCCCCAATTCAAGCTATATGCCCTAGCTATCCAAGTAGGTCCTAATGGATCTCGTGGGATGCTAGTAGGTCTCTATCTATCATTATTATTGCTTTAGTCGGGCTTTGAATATTCCTAATGTTTCTATGGATCGAGATTGATCCATATGGCTGCTAGTGGATCTTTTTTAAGCTAATTATGGTCACACAAGGTCAAAAGAATCTTTTGAAGTTTGAGTTTCTCTATTGGAGTAAAATATCTATATTACTCTTAAAAAGGAAAATATTATCATTGTAGATTGAAAAGTGAATTTACTATGTCATTCGCTCCATTGACATATTGTATTGGATATATTTTTAACTAAAAACACTTCATTGATATAAAATAAATGTTTATACCTCATCAAGGCATTCATCTTCTCTAATCAATGGAGACCAAATCTTGATAATGAATCTTCTTGTGCTAGTGGGTCTAGATGCATCAAGGAATTCATCTTCTTTAACTAATGGAAACCAAATCTTGATGATGAATTTTATTGTGCCAATGGATCTAAATGCATCAACTAAGGTTTGTCGAGAGCTAGTGGAACCTATGGGATCTTTAATAAATTCTTATGAATATCAGTGGAAGCATATAGTTCAAGATATAGCCTTAGAATTAATAGAAACCAAATCTTAACGATGAATTTCCATCTTCCTCCTCCTCCTCCTCCTCCAGATCCACATGTACCACCTTTGCCAAATTCTTATCATCCTTATCTCCTCCACCTCCAACTCCACCTTTCCACAACTACCATGTCCTCCACCAACTTTACAAAATACTCTCCTTCTCTTCTCCTCCACCTCCACCTCCACCTCCACATCCATCACCATTTCCACTCTCACTACCACCAATCCAATACCACCCCCACTAATCTTATGACCATCTCCATCTCATGAAATGACTAGCTCATAGGATTTAAATGTTTCTCTTGAATCTATCTATGGGATCTATTTCCTATGAGTGTTTTAGGATACCTATGATTGTGATCCTAAGGAGAGTACATTGCTAGAGTTAAGTAGGATTGTTCGAATCAAGTAGGATTGCAAGAATCAAGTAGGATTTCTTAGACAAATAGGTGCATGGTCTCCTACTAAAATTGTGATGTCATGTCTAAGATGTTTGGTAAGAGCCCCCACAATATAATTATATATTACCACCTAATTGTCCCTTGTGCAATACTTTCAAGAAATTTTGAAGGATTTGATTCCAAATATATATGCAATATGTGCCTACTTTGAGAAATGTTATCCACATTTGCCTTGGTATTCAAAACATAATTTAAAGTGTTTCTTTTGATTATTTATCAATTTGGACAAGATTAGACTAAGTCATGATAAGATACGCACAAAATAGTATTAAAAAAGGGTGATTTGATTAGGCAACATAATGATGACATGGATTGGAAAATACTCCAAAAGCATGATTTTATAATGGTTGTAATTTTGTGTAGATCAAGCTTAACTTGGTGGTAAAATGGATGAATTAGGCCCTTTGAAATTTACGTTGGTTTTGTGGGATCCTTTGGACTTTTAGCTAGTGTGATATGCTTAACCTTTGTTATCTTAGTTAGTCAAACTAATTGGCATTAGTTTATTTATGTTAAGACTAATGATAGCTAGAGAAATCTAACTAATTGGGGTAGCTTACTTGGGTTAAGACTAATTGGGATAATTAGATTTATCTAACTAATCGAGGTAACTTACTTACGTTAAGACTAATTGGGATAGTTAGATTTCTCTAACTACTTAGGGTAGTTATATTTCTCTAACTAGTTGGGGTAGTTTATTTAGCTTAAGACTAAATATAGTTAGATTGTACTAATCTAAGGTTTAAAGTATAGTTCTAGATATAACCCTACCCTAATAAACTCATCCAAGAGGAGGAGAGAGATGATGAAGCATTTGGAGCCACTAGAGCTGTTCTACAGGGAAAGAGACTTGACAGTCAACCTTGGGAAGAATAAGATCATGATATTCAACACCTCACATGCTATGCTACACCAACATAGCTTCACTTACTGAGGTGAGCTAGTAGACATAGTATAGTAGAGATAGCTTCACTTACCAAGGTGAGCTAGTAGAGATAATATAGTCCTACACATATTTGGGCATAGTCTTTCACAGGGCTAGTTTATAGGATGACAAATGCAGCCAGAGCTAGATTCACACATGGATAGGGAGCCTTGTCTCGACTAGAGAGGCAATTCTTTCAGGCTCATTTTCAGGACCCCGTTGATGAAGAATTAGCTTTTTGACACCCTAGTGAGATAGACTACCATGTATGCAACACCTTTCTTGAGGAGTGACACCTTGGCAGTAGAGTGGAAGAAATTTGAGTGGCTATAAGTGGTTATTTAGAATAAGCCCTCACTTCCACATCAGATAGTACAGGCGGAGTTCACCATGACACCTATCTAGGTTGATGCCATCTTTTAGATAATGACTTACCTCCACAGAGTATGGGCCCTGATAGCAGAAGTGAGAGAGGGAGAGATAGAGGAGTGCACATGATATAGCTACTTGTACACTAAGTGTATTGACAATGAACATGAAGATATATATATATGTGAACCCCTTAGGGTTAGGGTTTTCCCCTATGCCCTATGTGGGTAGTGCAATTTACACTATCCTTAACACCCCCTCTTAAATTGCAATGGGTAAGTAGAGGGTGCATGTACAAGACCTATCCCAACCCATGGGTGGGAAAACACTGTCTCACCAAGATGCAGAAATTGGTATGCAAGTGCCAAGAGGAATGTGAGCAGGGGCTCAAGCAAGCAAGAGTGCCGATACAGTTCATCCAAGACATGAGATAATCACTTGAGCCTCAAAAGTCTTGCAAATAATTGAAAGGGTGGATGAAGAAGGTGTGTCATGCCATTCAATAGAGGGATCCACCCTAATGAAATGGATGTTTGAAGAATACCCCACCTTCCAACAACTAAAGGAGGATGACAACATGTCCTTATATGGCTTAGAAGAGTTGGAATCGATAGGCAGGGAACCTATCACTGGTCCTCAAGACATTGCAGGATTAGCCTCATTCATGTCCTCTGAGATCAAGATGCCCATCATGACACTATTACAACCTGATGCTACTCTTTTAGAGACCTATTGGATTGGATGAATGGGAAAATAGTGAGATGCCGGTCCACTAATCCTGAGAATGTTGAATCTCCCAATATCAAGCTCAAGGCTTCCCAAGTGTGATAGTCAACAAACGGGGCCAATACTTTGGTATTGAAGACTCTTGGTGTGCTCCAATACTTGAGTTAGAAGACCCACTAAATTGGATGCATACACTGGCAACAATTGATCTACCAACTGCTAAAGGCACTCAGACAATGCACCTAGACAATGATAAACCTACTACCATTACACCTTTTTACAGCATAAGAGTGGCACTACCTAATCAAGTTGAATTTGCAATTGATAATGTTTTAAAACCTAACAAGATAGATATGACTCCATCTTGACTTTGGGTAGAGTTGACATCACATGCCGAATACAGGCCGTGATAGATTGGCGAGCAAGCAATAACCTCATCTTCGAGGAGACATTAAAGCATCTTGGCCAAGTACACCTTGTAGTATATGATTCTAAAATTCAATCCATAGGAGGTACCTCAATTAAGGTTATTGGCTCTTTATTGCTGAATGTTTCCATGGATAATTACATTGTGCCTTGCAAGTTTTTTGTAACTCCTACAGGCACCTTAATGGAAGTTGCGATTCTTGATAAAAGCTGGATGCAAGACACCTACAAAGGCTTGTTTGGTGATGAATCCACCCATCAAGATGAGATTATCACTACCAACCATCCCAACATTCAAGCATCATCATCAATGTCTACTTACATCTCTCAAACTCTGTAAGAGCCTCATCAACAAAGAAAATGAAGAAGAAGAGCAACCAAGCAAGTGTGGGTCCGAAAGGATCTACTAGAGGCCCAAGGGTACTTTGAAGGTGAATCATACATTTGGGTTTCAACAAAACCTCGACATCAAAAGCTACCTTAGTATGTATACAACAAGCCCCAACATGGAAGAACCAAATGATTCCATCCAAAAAGAAACATACAATACCATTGGTTTTCCATAAGATTACTAGAGGCCTAGGGATATTACCTTGGAAACACTTATATTTGGATACCCAAGGTACTAAGGGTAACAAGAGCACCTCCATCATCTTCCAGCAGTGACAATAATGTGCTCAATAAAAAGCCAAAGAAGGAATGGTGGCCTAAGCTTCTAAAATCTTCATCCTCAACAAATGAGAGGCAAACAACTTCTTTGGGCCTATCGATTATGAAAAATCAAGACAAAGATTGGAGAAAAAAACCACAAGAACCTACCTTGAAAAAGGTAGAACCGTAAGAACCTACTCAAAAGGACAAGGTAAAAGCACCAATAAAGGAGGATCACATACCATAGATATCCTCTACCTCTTATTGAGTAGTTACACAAGAACCTGTCTCATAAAAGAGATAGGAATAAAAGAACCTACTCGATCACTAATCTATCAAAAAGCCATTGGATTCATGTCTTCAAGGCAAATGGCAACTACACAAGAAAATTTCTCCAAAAAAGACATAGTAACACAAGAACTTGCCATGAAAAGAAGGGAATCTACTTTGGTAGCTACACAAGAACGTTCCTTAGTACACAATTTGGCATCAAGATTTGTGGCAACTACACATGTCACACCAACCATGCCAGACACAATGGAAGTCACACAAGAACCTTCCAATGAGAATGAGGAATTATTTTCACTAGCAAATTTCTCAGAAGCAACTTGGGCCCAATAAAATAGAAGCTCTGCAAGACACTACGGTCCTACTCACATTTGCTCCAGAGGACATACATCACTTTATTACGTTGAGACAATGGAAATTGAGGATGTCATTGACAAGGGCATCAGAAAGATGGGATCAGGAAGGACTACTTCAAGCTCAGAGATCTTACAATGGCAATGTGGATCCCCAAGCATCATTAACACGGCAGCCCACCTTCTTGTGCTTGTATCAAGCCCTTTAGAGCTACAAAAAAGAAGAGGAGAGACTTGAAATGTTTGAGTCTACAAAACCAACAATGACGCATTCATAGGCAATAGCTAAACAAGAACCTGCTCCTAAAAAGGGAGGAGTAACATAATCACCTACTACAAGCTCCACAAAGGACAACACAATGCTAGTTCAAGGCCTTCATCAGTTTTCCCATGAAGAAGTACAAACCCACTCCTTTAGTACGACATTTTTTCAACTCCAAAGCAGTAGACCCACAAGAACCAACTTCAAAAAATGGAGTAGATCCACAAGAACCTACTATGACAAAAGATGCTAAAGCCCTTCACAACACATTGCTACCATGGAAGAAGCTCCTCACTAGCAAAGGTCTGGGACGAGTCAAAGACACATTAACTAGTATCCCAAGGCACTCCTTCACATACATAACAACAAGTGATCCTACACCAACATCTCTACAGGGTGACTCTGATGATGAAAAAAGGGGTCTAGATGAGTTTCTTGTGACCCTCAGAGCTTTTTTCCACATTTCCTTACTAACACCATAATTAAGTATCTAACTCTGAATCATCCTCTTCTCTTTATTTTTCCTTCCTTTTTTTTAAAAATTACTTCTAGCTTAGAAGCCTTTCCTAGATCCTAGATGCTACAAACCTCTTCAACCATAGCCCTCATTTTAGGAGTTTGTAAGATGTATTATTAGACTCCTCTAGATTTTATGACTCAATCAAAATAAAGCTCCAGATGGTGCCACAACCTTATTGGGCTCAAATAATTCCAAGCAAATCCCTCAATGAAATATAATCCATAAAATGGATTTTGAATGAACTTCAACGTAGAGAAGCAAGGAAAAATGTCATGCAAAACTTCGGACTTACAAGCATGGCAAGTCAAAGACATAATCTGATGAGAATCCAATATATTCTACTCAAATCAAATATGGGACATAAGGAGGAGCATGAGAATACACTATACTTACCTTGCTAACATAGACACCACTAGGATCTTACAGCAATCCTACTAACACCTTCTCTCTAATAACTTACCCCTTAGCTTTTTCTTTTTCTTTTTCTTTTTCTTTTTCTTCTTCCTTCATTAAAAGGACACAAGTACTCAATTTGGCTCACTTAAACTGTGAGGTGCCAGTTCCAAAAGAATCACTCATCCATAGTTCCAGCAACAATTCTATAACAAGGATTCACTACATCCCTCTAATGCAATGTCGCAAAAGAAGATTCATCCCAATGCACAATAAAGAATACTTTACATGATCTTCATTGACAACACTCTAATGAACATGAACTTTGCATGATCCAGAGGACTGGATCGAGATCAGGAAGGGGGGCATGTTAATTGATTGGTTAACAATATGCCACCACTGGTTAGTGATGTCGTTTGATGGATAGTGGCAAGTCCGTAGAGCTAGGATGTGCCTTGGAGCCTAATAGGTCCAAATTGGTTGTAAAAGAATGAGGAAAGAGAGTGGTATAAAGGGAATAGGGTTGGCCTTACCTTCAAAAGGTGACATGTATAAAAGGCCAAGTGGTTGACTTTGGTCTTCATTGTTGGATGCACAAGTTTAGAATACAAGCTCCCTCTTCTCTTTCAAGAGTGTTTTTGGATGTTCTCTTGTTTCCTTTGTAGTGCCTTTGTGTTTGCCACTCCATCCCCCTTCATTCTCCTCTTATCTTCCCCTTCTCCCATCTCCCCTTTCCCTCTTTCTCTCGTGGAAACACATTGCAACAATCCGAAAGCCACTTGAGTGACACTTGCCGGATGGCTCATGCTTTGCATTCTCTCAAAAGGAGTAGCTTGGAGTGGAGGCTCCATAGGCATTTCTTCAAGATCCCCGCAACACGTGAGTCACCATTGAGACCACACATCACGGCTACCATAAAAGCATGTGTGGAATGAAACTTTGGCAAAGGAGATACTAGACTCTTACAATGCTGAGGACCATAGTGTCATTATTAAAAAATGATGCCCATGTTTGTTTGAGTACAACATTGCTAAAGGAAGTTTTTCAATTCAAGGCACACCCAAACCTAGGACAGTTAGCCTCTGTTTAGTGGTGTGATGCTTACTTTTATGAAGATACGTACTCAAGCTCGCAGGGCTACTTGATTAGCAAGGATTTCGAGGAGGGACTATTGTTGGGATACAAATTTCTATTAGAGTTCATTGGCTTGAAGAAAAGTGTGGGCTATACGCCATGACAATATGGGGCTTGACTGTTGTGGTAGCTCTAGAGGATGACCTTGTAGTGGATTGGCTCACAAATTCTGAGAAGGCATTTGGGTCTTAGTTGAAGGCAGTTAGCAAGGGACAAACCCACTACAAGCTTGGTCCCATCTCTACATGCTACATTATACACTCATGACTGGCTAGGTACAGTGCCCAAATCTAATTAGGATGCAATTATAGCACCTGGTGATGTGGGCTTATCAGGGGCCAAGGATGAAGAACAATGCTTAGGAAAACAGAGCTCGGAGGAGCAAAATGACCACACTGACCAAGGGATTAAGAAGAAGGAGCAGACTCTAGAGGGGAATAGTGGTGATGGCATATTTAAGGAGAAATTGGTAGTTGAAAATTCTCCTAAGGGGGTAGATGAGGGAGATACTGAGGAGTTACAGCAGACACCTGCCAAGCAGCGGTAGCAGTAGCTTGAGTAGAAGACTGGAGGAATAATAATGGAGATGCCAACCAGTGCCATCACACTTTCCTTGCCTCCCCCGTTTGCTTTATGAGGCTTACGTATCCTTGAGCCATTCTCCCTTGACCCCTTTCTAGCACAGGATAATCATCAAGATCAGAATGCCACTGAGTCCTAGTGGCAGATCCTATGGGTGAACATGGTCCATGCAGCTCAACCCCTTGAATACTTAACCAACCACTTAGAGAGCATGGGCAAAAGACTTGCAGTAGAAATTTTAGAAAATTTGGACCACAATTTGTTCCTTTAGGCATAGTACAGGGAGGAGTTGGCTCGGTTCTTTAAGGAGAAAATGGTAAGACTAAGGAGACCCCAAGCGAGTCTCATAGCCAAGTGCAAGAGTTTGCACGAACAACTTGATAGCAAGAGGGATGTATAATGAATTGCTCCTAAACATTTTCCTCCTAAGTCAAACTCATATCGAGCTACAGATGGTGGACTGTTGGCAACCTCAAGTGTGAGGTGGATAGACTGCAAAGAATTACTACCAAGTCCCAAAATGAGTTGCTAAAGGTTGCAGTGGCCAATATAAAGCTCCAAAATAGGTTGGCAAAAAGGCAACAGAAAAGGGTCAACCCAAAGTCACTCTAAGCAGCCCAGACTTAGGTGGAAGCATTGTAGATAGAGAATGCTCAACTCTGCGGTTAGGCAGTTGTAGACACTGATGACCTAAGGGAGGAGAGCGCTTGGGTGCAAGCAAAGTTGGAGTAGTATGCTCAACTTCAATATCTTATCCGGCTCCTCCAAGCACTTGACAAGCATTTGCGTAAGTTACCCAGGAGGTAGCCACTAGACAATGATGACTTGGAAATATGCCAAGCTAAGCACTAAGTGTCTCAGGCCAACACTCAGACATGCACCTTGGAGCCAAAGCCTACTAGAAGTGGAGGTACCTCACGAACCAAAGCAATAGAGGAAGCAATGGACTAGGCACTACTATTGCTTGATCTAGTGGGAGGAGTTGAATCAAAGAGTGTGGGCACTCAGACTTGCAACAATTTTGCAAAGGCCACAATGCAAGTCTCATTTTTAGGGGACAACTATTTTGACATGGGGATTCAAACGTTCGAGTAGATTTTTGATGCTAAGACAATATCTTCCCAAGGCCATGCCAATATGAGTACTAGGTCGAAAAGGGTTGCCTTTTTATTATTGTGCATAGCGAGCAAAGTGAGGAGATCAAGTTTAATCCTCCCTCCCCATAGTCTTTACACCAGGGCATTTTAGGGTCAATACAACCCGTCATCTCTATTTATGATCAAGCCATAAAGGCCTTCAATAGGAGTGAGCTACTTGTCAGCACAACATTTTCAAGGCTAAGTGATGACGGTTGATTGCTGCCCGCATCTGTCAACTCCCCAAGCCTACTATGCTCGAGCTGCCATCCTACTACACAGATTTAGAGGGAGTTAGAAATATCATTAAGTAGCCATGTTACAGAGGTAGCGACAATACACAACATTCAAGATTTGTGCAAGGACCCTAGGACTAAATGGCAAGAGCAAGTCACACCTATCCATAGGTATGTAACTCATTTTGAATTTGCACTTGAAATCCTCATGGACCCTTTGCCGAGTTTTGGATGGTGGACTGGCTCACCAACCCAAAAAGGCCACCCTTGGATATTAGTTCATTGTATCCATGGCCTCCTCATGAGCAACAATGTTTCACCCCAACCCGACAACTACCTTTCCATCTCCCTGGGAAACCCATAGATGAAGTCGGACCGTCTACTCCACCATCCCACTCCACTCCACCACCTCGATGATGTCAACATCCTACACAGCATCCCCACAGCTTCAAACCCCCGAGCTTTGATGTTTGAGCAACAATTGGTACCTGCCAACCCATCATCATGAGGATCCGGTTCAAGGATAGCCGAGGTGAAATGTTGGTCCTTGGGGTTAAGGCCAACAAGAGCGCTGGTCAAGGCCAACATAGGAGGGTGCTGTTAGACAATGAGGAGTGCTACTGTGCTCGAGAGTGGTGGAACTTTTTGGTTCGAGCAGCACTCACAATTGTATGGGTTATCATGGGTAGTTTGACAAGTAGCAGTATGGCACACTGATCACGTTACGTTTTAGAAGGTGGTTTGCTTTGTTAGTAAAAAGTCTTTAGAACATGGAACTGGTTACAGTGGCATTGTTACAAAAACACTCTATCTCACCTGAGCTTGCTAGGCTAGGAAGCTATTATTGAGTATTCATTGCAAGCCAACGTGGCTTGGTTCAAATTTTATATCAATACAAGTTGATTTTTGTGACTATTCTTCTTTGGTGTTGTACATTCAGTATTGTTATTTCCTAAGTAATGTGAACTCAGTTCTCCCATGACCATATGGTTTTCCCCTTAACAACTTGACAAAACATGTGTGCCTCAGGATCTATGGAGCACTCTAAGGTGGATGAAACCTGTGTGGAAACATGATGAAGAGAGTGCTCATGACATGTATCTCAAGTCAATTAGGTTCCAAGATAGATTAGCTTGGACTCATAAAGAGAATCTTGAGATAGTGCAAAGTGCTTGATTTATTACTTCAAATGAACCTCCCTTTTATAGGTGAGGGTACTTACATCCATTTGCTTGCTCACATGTGGGATATCTCCTCCATGCCATGTGGCAGCTTATCCTTTGCTCATACCTTTGCTCTACATGTGCTCATGGCACCACAACTCTCAACACCTCCCCTTGGTGCCATAATCCTTTGGCTACTGCAAGGTGGTCAGATGTGAGTTACATTCCATCACCTCCCCTTAGTGCTTGCATTGCTACTTAAGGTGGTCAAGTGTGGTTTTTACATGTCAATACCTCCCCTGGGTGCTTTCATAGCTACTCTCAGGTGGTCAGGTTTGATTTACAAAATATAGGCAAGGTTGGCAAGGTTTTTGTTTCTCAATACATTCCATTGATGTCACCTTTTGGCTCATGGCTTGATGATGATAGTGTTTGATTCTTTGTTTGGTGTAGCTACCTGCATGATGCTTTGTTCTTCCATGTGCCTTGATGCTTTATGTGTGGATGCCATGCTTCGTGCTATGGTCATCTCATGCACTTGTGCTTTTGGCTTGCTTTTTACATCGATGTTTACATTCATGCTTTGCTTTTCCAATGGTTGCAAAGGTCTTACCAATTGAATTCTTTCAATATTAACAGTGTCTAATTGCATGCAATGATTATGATCTAACAGACACGTAGAGCTCAAAAAGACGATCACTTTTCCTTTTTGGACCGTGTCCAAATTCTTCCTGGATTGCAAGTTATGGCTTGTTGAAGTTTTTGTGAAGAAGAAGGGCCTTTGATGATGTGGCACAGGGATTCACATGCTGAATTCCATATTGTGCTTAGCAAGGGACTCTGTGTGCTTAGGTGGAACTTTTAACTAACCACATAACTTAACCATGGCTATGTTTGACCTTACTAGAGTTAAGTCTTATCTGCCAACTGGCACTCTGCTAACCAAAGACCACTAAACCAAACTTGGAGTTAGCTAAACTGAACCACGGGTCCTATCTGCCATGTGTCTTTTTGTGTGGAGACCTTGGAGAAGAAAGAGGAAGCTTGAAGCTTCTCTGCGCTGTGACGACGATGGCGCTGCGGGAGGCTGGAGATCAGCGAGTCGTCGTAGGAGCTATTTGATGCAAGAGTCTTCTTTGCGGTTGTGGATAGGACTCACTAGTAGAAGCTGAGCGCGTTGCCACTGTTGTTGGATGCGCTTGGAGAAGATGCACTAAAGATTATTGTTGCAGTCGTCCATGAAGGTTGAGCTTTGGTCGTTGAGAGACTTTGGCATATCTACTGGATCTCCATCGTCGACACCATCGCTCTTTGTATCCTTCTCTCTACCTTCGCAAGCTGTAGCCCTTGCTTCCAGCTTGAGTGGACAAGGCTTGATGAGCAAGCCCTCGTACCAAACTTGAAACCGTATGCTGGTGGATTACTACGGTAGGCAAACACAGGATATGTAATAGAGAGAATCGACAAGGAGCTTCTTTGTTGTGAACTGTTGTAAGGCAGCTTGAGTCATGCTACTAGAGTCGGGTCTAGGCTTAGAGTTGCTGATCTGTCGATGGTTGTTGCAGCTTGATAGGCCATAGTCGTTGTAGATAGAATCCACTACAGAGAAAGTTGTAGAGTAGCCTGAGTTGAAGGAGTTGACCGATTAGTTACGAGATCCTCTTGGGACAAATAGCCTTCAAGCCTTCTCAAATAGAAGGAGATATTGAACCTTGGGACTACCAGAATGAAACTCTCTCTCTCTCTCACACACAACGGAAGTAAGTGGACGGAAATTCTCTCTCAAGAAGAAAGTGATCTCTCTTGGAATGGAAGTGAAGTTCACTCTAGAGGAAACTCAAATCTCTAAATGGAGTTTCAATATTTAGCTAAGAGAAACCATGAGTACCTAAGGTGTGCCTACAACTAATCAAGAAGAGCTAGACGTAAGCTCTGATACCATGACAAAACATGTGTGCCTCAGGATCTATGGAGCACTCTAAGGTGGATGAAACCTGTGTGGAAACATGATGAAGAGAGTGCTCATGACATGTATCTCAAGTCAATTAGGTTCCAAGATAGATTCGCTTGGACTCATAAAGAGAATCTTGAGATAGTGCAAAGTGCTTGATTTATTACTTCAAATGAACCTCCCTTTTATAGGTGAGGGTACTTACATCCATTTGCTTGCTCACATGTGGGATATCTCCTCCATGCCATGTGGCAGCTTATCCTTTGCTCATACCTTTGCTCTACATGTGCTCATGGCACCACAACTCTCAACACAACTATCCTTGAACTTTAAGTGTTTAACATTGGTATTTGTTCTGTCACCTGATCACGCTACACTAAGGATTGCAAGAGTGAGTGCATCTTCACCAAGCATTGTATAGGGTTGGGATAGCACAAGCATCGAGCACCTTACATTAGGGGAGAATTGGGGTCTCAAAAGGGCCTCATAAGGAATGGGCTAAGAAATGGATTAGGCCTAATGCAAGCCCTCTTGTGGGGTCCAAGTGAGTCCTAACCCCCCTACCTAGTTGGGTTAAGCCCAGTTGATCCCACCTCTTACACTTAGGAGGGGGCCACCTCTTACACCAAGAAGGGGGCACTTTTCCCAAAGTCAAAATTTCAAACTTTGAACTTGAATTCCCTCTCTCTCCCTCCTACCCCCATCCTCCAAAGTCAAACTTTTGAATTTTGAATTTTGAATTTGAATTCCCTCCTCCCCCCATCCTCCTCCTTGTCTCCATCCTCCCTCCTCCTCTTCCACACATCCCATTCCTCCTCCTCCTCCTCCTCCTCCCTCCCTGTGCCTCCCTCCTCCCTCCTCCCTCCCTGCCTCCTCCTCCCTTTGTCCACATGCCTCCTCCCTCCTCCCACATGCGTCCTCCTCCTCTCCCCTCCCAGTTGCTTTTTCCTAGTCCTCCTGCTCCCTCATGCTCATCCATTCTCCTCTTCCCTCATGCTCATGCCTACTCCTCCTTCCTCCTACTCATGCAAGCTCCTCTTGCCTCATGCTCACGCCTGCTTCTGTAGCTTCTACTCCTCCTACTCATGCATATTCGTCTGTCCTCATCCTCACACCTAGTCCTCCGCTTGCTTTGCCTCCCTCATAATCATTCATAGTCCTTCTCATTTCTCCTCAAACATCACCTACCTTCTATCATGGCCTATCACAGTCTCTGTAAACTTTGCGACTATTGATGGCACCATTTGAGGAGATCTCCCACGTTACCATGTGACCGTACAGTTGCAAGATCAATATGTGATCCATGATTTTTTTTTTTCAAAAAAAGAAGCATCTTGAACCTTAGGAGGTGCTCTAAAGAGGAGAACATGAGCTAAAATGTTAATTTTGTAGTGTTTCAATGTAATTTCTTACTTTCGATAATCCACACTGGTGCATTGCTTTTGCTAAGGTTCCCTTAGTTGTTCTTTCAAGAACTTCATCGAGGATGATATGAGAATGGTGGGCATGGATGATATGAACTCTTCATATCAAAAGACACAAAGTCATGCATGAGCAAGTTGTTTTGGAGGTGATGTAGGACTTGAAGGGAATGGTGATGCATAGGAGATGCCTAGAGCTTGTGATGCTGCTAATGTAAGTCTTGAAGGCAGACCTACAACACACTTAAGAAGAAGAGAAATTCACCCATAAGGGCCCATAAAGACTGAAATGAGATTTGGGGATGATCTAGGGTGTGGGTGCACATGGGAGGGTGGTCAAGCATGGGTTAAGGGGGGGGAGGATGGTTTGGGTGGTCCTCAATGTAAGAGGAATAGCCAATAGGGCTCTATGCATGCTTGCCATCCCTCCACCTCAACATACCATTGCCCCACACAAAGGAGCACTCTCATTGGTACACCTCAAATCCCTCTCTAATCCCTTGAAATTAGGAAACACTAATTGGAGGTCCTTTGAGACCCCATTTCTCCCCTAACGAAGTTGGTCGTGGGTGACTAAACCAAAGCATCATCTCTATAGAGGGCCTACAAAAGGAAATACAAATAGCATAGGCCAAATTCTACACACTTCTTCCTTTGACAAACTCATATTCTCATCACCCCATTATACACTAAGTACAAAGCTTGTCCCTCGATAATTTATGGCAGTGCCAGACTCACAAGTCTAGTAACCACCTCACATGACTATTTATAATGGCAATGACAAAACCTCCTCAACAAGATAATAACAACAACAACAAGGACCCCCCTTTTGTTATTAAGTACAATGACTTAAATACTCTTTTCCTTAATGGGTGGTGTGTATTCCTTGCCAGGAATCTTACCTCTGATGCCCCTTAATCATGATTTTGCTAAATGCTCTCAAGACTAGAGCAGTACTTGTGCCAAAATTTATGGCAAGTTCCCTTAGGGTGTTTGCTCAGTGCACTACATTGTGATTCAACCTCTATCTCTAGATTACTTGAATACATTGGGTAACGAATTCCTTCATCTTGCATTCTCTTAACTCGGCCTTCTCTTTGTTGGACCCTTCGTTTTGGGTTTCAGCATTATGATGTTATTAAGTACTATTCCTTAAATACTCTTTCCCTCTTAATGGGTGGGCAGTGTGTATTCCATGCCAGGAATCTCACCTCTAATTCCCCTCAATCATGATTGTGGTAGATTCTCTCAAGACTAGAGCAGTACTTGTGCTAAAATATATGGTAGGTTCCCATGGGATGCCTTTTGCTCAATGCACTACCTTGTGATTCAACCTCTAACTGATCTCTTCATCTTGCATTCTCTTAGTTGGGCCTTCTCTTTGTTGGTACCCTTCGTTTTGGGTTTCAACATTATGAAATGTTGAAATCCAATGCAAGACATGTGAAAAAAACAAGAAGCAAAGACCATAGTTTGCCAACTTCAGCCATACACATCACAAACTTGGGAAATAGACTCCTAGACAAGTGCAAATGGATTGTGCAAAAACTATCCTATTTTCTTGTTCTTCATCAAAAGTTGAATGGAATCAATGGATTGAAGGCATATTCACAAAGCTTCACAAAAAATGGCTACATTGAATGTGGTACAAGTAGCATACCAATGGAAAAAGAGATCAATATAATAGAGTCTTCGTGTCTAATCCTTTTTGGCAAGCTACATTTGTCAAATCTTGATTAAAGTGACCAATCCAATTTGTCTCTTTTCAACGACGCAAGTGTGTCAACTAAAGTTTAAATAAAACAATTCATACATTAAATCTAGAAAAAAGAAAAAACAATTTCCTCAATCAGACTTGTAAGTTAATGAATTGAAGTAGTGATTTATAAACAATAAAATTTTAGATATTACTAATTTTGGCTTACAACACTTGGCAATGGATTTTCATCATAGGGAGTGCAAATGTATTATGTAAATCCTACACACATCATGCTGCCATCATGAATTTTGAATGACATGGCAATGGATTGCATACAACAGACATTGCATATAACAAATCACAATCATGTCACTTTCATCCTAAAAAGGTAGACAGTCCAACTCAAAGATCTAAAGGCCATTGTTTTCTCTGAGTTGTACAATGGAAGAAAAGTAAAGCCATACCAAGCAGCAAGTTCTTCGGATAAACAAAACTAAAAAACAAACTACTCTTTGACAATGCCTTGGTGAATTTCTCAAACTACAACATGCCAGCTAGTTGATTGGTCACGGTGGAGGAAATGCATCGTATACCACCACATGATAGGATTAATGTTGAAAGCCCACTAATGCAAAATCATCATGCTAAAGCAAGGGAGGCTCATGCAACCATTAATCTGATAGGACCCCTAGTTGCATATTTGGGTTGACTACATTTGGTTAGGGACCCCAGTGTTCATCCTCACTTGTATACTTAGTATACTATTGTCTCTAGTTCTTTAATACCAATCCTGCAAGCAACATCTGCTACTTACAAAGTTATCAACGTCTTAGGAAGCTTAAGATTACCATAGTTTGTGTGATTTGGTAGTCATCCTCACATTCCTTCATTCTACTTAGCTTAGTTACATCTCATACAATCTAGTAGAAAAACTTGGAAGAAGTATATAACAGCTCAATAATGGAGAAGAGTGTATATTAGAACCTTCAATAAGTCTAATCTCACTCTCTTTAAAGTTCTGTTAAATATTGCATATATTAAAAGATATAAGTAACTTCAAATTAATTGACTTGAAATAGCATGAATTTCCTACTTTTATCTTCATAATAACAATAGGTAAGTAATATATTATTTGCAAGATAGGCACACATGAGCATGCACATATTCAAGAGAAGAATTTATTACCTTATGCAGCACACAAAAATTAAAATGGAGAGAAGGGTCATCATTTGGTTAGGATTCTTTGACAATTCAGCTTTCCCCTTTGGGATAGAGCCATAATTTAAAATTGGTAAATGTTTTGGACCATTTGGAAAGCAAGAGGGGAAGGGCGGCAACCAAGGAGGTGGGGAGTGAGTAGAGGCATAGGATGAGCATGCCTTTATGTTTAGGAAGATTAAACATAATTATAATCATTTAAAGCATGTGTACTTGAAATTTATAATTGCATATTTTTATGGACAAGATGCCTTTTATAAAAGAACAAGTTTTTAAATGTATATTGAATATATATTGGTAGAGTTCGGGACATCTTTCACAACCTAGCCTTTTAATTAGGAAATCTTTCAATTGAAGTAGGAGTAAATTAAATATTGAAAACATTTTGTGCAATTCCTATGGACCATTGATGTCTTATCCCTAATTAGAATATATGAACTTTAAGTGAACCAAATCTTTCATGATGCATAAATTTCTAAAAACAAGCTATACAGAATTGTTTTTCCCAAAGTGACAATACTAAATACAAATCTCGAGCAAAATTACTCTTCAAAATATAGCATTAGATGATGCTATTGGACTCGTACTATATTCAGTAGGACTATATATATATATATATAAAGCACTGCAAGTCATGTACTTGAGCATCATCTACATGTACATTTGTACTCTTTCAACTTTGAAAGAACTCTATTCGAATTGGCACTAGAAGCTAGTGCTTTTCGACAAATAATGAAAAACTCACTCATATTTGAATTTTAATCAATGTTGCCCCACCTGCATTAAACTTCACCTTCTATAAAATGTAGACATTTGTATGAAGATATCTCAGACAATTAGATGAGTTATCACACATGATTTTGTATGAAGCTATCTCAGACAATTAGATTAGTTATCACACATGATTTTGTTCCTTTTCTCCTTTTCCACTCATCCAGATGGCTTGCTCCTTGCTTTTTTGCTTACGACCATGAACATATATTAAGTTGAGTGCATGTAACAGAAGCGGTTTTATTGATTATTGACTAGTATTTCTTGATTTATAGATTATTTTTTTGAATAAGATCCTAGTAAAAAACTCGCAAACTTGTCAAAATAGAAGTTTCGTTTTTATTTCTCAATGAATATGGTCAAGTAATATCACCTTAATTGCACGTTCCATAAAGGTCTTAGAATAGTGACTGGAAGCCAAATGCTCGTCTCTAGTCTCCTCTACTAATTGCCATTTGAGTCTCCTAATTTATGTGTTTTTAGCACTAAAGATTTAGCTCTTAGTTGTATGTACGAAACTAATCTCGTAGTTATGCCCCACTTATGCTAGCACAATGACAAGACGTGTAGGTTGGTGGCATGCTTTGATTGAAATCCCAAGGGTGCATCATAAAATATAATATTGGATTTGAATTTAGTAAGAAAAGTTTTATTAAGAAAGTGAAGCTAGGACAAGTAGGTGCTTTATTAGTGTACGCCACAAACCCACAAGCTACATGTACAAACTTATACTAGTGAATCCTAGACATTGGGATTCTTTGAACAAGCTACTTGTAGCTCTTAAACACACAAGCTATATGCAAACTAATACTCGTGAATCCTAGATTGAAATTCATTCATTGAACAAGTTAACCTCTTTGCAAAATTTCTAACCCCCCATGTGCCACCCATGTTCTATGCTATCCTCTAAGTCTTCCCTTGTTCATGTCCCTTGATCCTTCTCTCTTCACAACCTTTCCCATAGCTCCAACACTTAACTAGGACTTAAACATAATAATTCGTAATGGTGTTGTGGAAATTTCCCTTAAAATACTTTTGTAGCCTCGAAACATAAGGAAGACACTTGAGCCCATTTGGTTTTGAATGTATGCAAGTTTCCAATGGATTGAATGGAAGAGCATAAAAAATAAGCCTTCACTGTAGAGGGTAAGTATAATACCAACTAGTGTTTGCTAGCTTGACTTGTAGAAAATACATGTGGGGTAGCTTGAACCCATAGAAAATACATGAGGAGTGGGGGCAGGCATTAGAGGAATTGTAGGAAGTGGTGGATGCGATGATGGATGGAATGTATGGTAGCAGAAAGTAAGCCATTAGAATTATAAGTGGTGGATGTTATGATGTATGAGACATAGTGACAGAAAGAGGGGGGGGGGGGGAGAGAGAGAGAGAGAGAGAGAGAGAGAGAGAGAGAGAGAGAGAGAGAGAGAGAGAGGCTCTCATTCAAAATTCTTCTATTAGGATGCCCATATTGGGTACAGATCATGGCTTGCCCATTTAGTGCTCACCATTTATTTGGATACGGATCAAGGCTTGCCCATTTAATGCTCACCATTGTTGACTCTCCCCTTCCCCTTCTTTCCCTTGCCCGCCTTAGCACACTTGAAGAGACTTTCTCTCTCTCTCACTCACACACACACACACACACACACACACACATGCACGCACGCACACACGTGTACTTGCGCACACTCACCACACAGACACACAAAAAATGCATGCACGCACAAGTATTAAGGGTCAGCTCAGGCAGTTTGCGTATCCGCATTCGATCCCCTCGAGGAGGCTTTGAGCAATACTCTTAGAACAACCTGGGAAAACAAAATCCTCCGGACTTGTGTGCCACACTCCTTTACACCAAAGAAAAACAAGCCTTGGGAAACACGTGCTTGGAAAGACTCTAGCTCGAGCTGGAGGCAACAAACAACACCGAGGGAAAAGGGAAAAGGACCTCCAAATGTATCTCAATTTTGAATTTCTGGAAAAGGAAATAATTTGCTGTGCTACATTTAAAGGTGGCGTTAGAAAGGCGGATGGCGTTTAGGCTTACCGCTAAATTTAGCGAGGGGTCAAACCATAAGGGGAGAGAGAGAGAGAGATAGAGAGAGAGAGAATTCTCAGCCTTGGTTTTCTCTCTCCTTCTGAGCGTGCGTTTTCTGTGAGGCTCTGGTTTTCTCTCTCTTTCTGAGCGTGCGTTTTCGCTCTATTTACTGTAGATTTTCTTCCCCTGCCTTCTTCTTTCTGTTTGTGCGTCTCTTTCTTCTCTTGCCCACTTCTCTTGATTCCCTCGCCCTCCTCCATCCACACTCGGATCATCCTCCCAGCATAGCATCTGCCTCTTTCCCCTCAACCCATTTCTCATCTCTCCTTTTTCCCTTGACCAATTTCCTCCCATGGATCCCCCCCCCCCCTCCCTCCTCTCCCTTGCCATCTTCTCCAACTCTCACAAACCAGGTTTCCACCCCCACCTTCCACCTCATCGCTTGCACGTTTTTTTGCTTCTTCAACACTAGCCTTTCGCTTCTGCTTTTCATTTGTTTTTTTTTCCTGCTCCAGAGTACGTTCGAAGCATCCACTTCTACGATCAGTACAATGGGTTGGTGTCCACTTTTCAGCAGGAATTCTTACTGCATCCAGGCGCTTATTCATGTATAAGCCAGCCCCTCCCTTCTGCTTATTTCCGTAGCTTCACGTCCTCTGGCTGGAAGCCCTTCATCAATGCCCTCAAGCAGATGCAACAGAGCGATGGGTGGCAGTGCGTGCTCGACTTTCGGAGCGATCGTCCGAGGGAAACGACGATTGTAGCGCTGCTGAGTCCCTCTAGGTCGGCAGCCGACAGTTGCTGTTGCGCATGATTTGTTTGTCTGAATGGGATCCTGTCATTTGCGATGCCTCTGAATAGGTAGTTTGTGATCTGAGTCAGTTTGTAATCTTGTGAGTTGTGACTTCGTCCATCCCTCGCGCTGCAGAAATGCGGAATTGAACAGCCTACCCTCTCTTGTTCATGACCTTCGCTTGGTGGAGGCAGCCATGGCAGCATATAGCTCCGAATCTACGCTGGGATCTTCTTACATCTCAGTAGCTGAACTCAACGATATTGGCTGCGAGGATACAATTGGCCATAACGGGGAGCAACCCAATTCCCACTGCGTCCCTCCAGACTTATCGATCTTCTCGGGAGAAACATTCTCTGATCAACTGAATAACATTCCTGGGCTCGAGACACCAGATAGGACTCCTCAGGGTATGCAGTCGGATATCTGGCATGCGTGGGGCTCGGATTTAGAGCTGGCAAGTCCTCGGATTTCTGAAGCCTTTGAGCTGGGGTCAAGGAGAACGAGTTTCGCAGACTCCAATCAAGGTACTTCGTGATTTTTAGACCCTGCATGGATCCAAAAATCAGGTAGCAGCTGGTTGCTTGTTTCCCAATACTACGATTGAAATTGACAATTTGTGCGTCGCAGCGACCCTTGGTTCTTCAAGCCCCATGTCGACATCGTTCGTGAGCGAAAATGCAGCCGATCCTGCTCTTTGGAGTCTCTCGCTCCTAGGTTCAAATTCTCAAGCTCCTACGGATTTCCCGTCAGCGGAGCAGTCCAATATCACGTTGCAACTTTCAAACTCGAGTCCGGTAGACAGTGGCAACCTGAATCTTGAGCTGGGGCGCACATCAGCGAGCCTGCAAAACTCTGGCTTGACTGAAGTAGATGCTGAAATCGATCGTTTTTCACTTGATTGTTTTGAGCTCGAAGGACTAAACTATATTTTGTCCGAAAATGACAAGGAGGAGGTGCAAGAGGCACCTTCTCTGTGCAGCGACGTAAGCGTTGGAAGCAAGCCAAAGGATGCGAAAGTGGGCAAACTATTGGCTTTGAAGCATGTATTGCCCTCACAATTAATCATCGAGAACGAGGAGAGTGCCAACTCCCCAACAACTTCGGGTGGAAGTGATCGTGTGAAAATTTATGGGGCACAGTTTCAGGAAACCAGCGACTCTCCGGCAACGTCGAGCGATCATAACTGGACAAGTCCAGCAAATAGAATAGATAGGAGAAGCACTCAAAGCCGACAGAATTCGGAAGGGCATTCGCAACATAGAGGTACGAGCGAGAGGATCACAGAGATAACCTTGACTGAGCTCTCTCAGTATTTCCACATGCCCATTACCCAGGCTTCGAAGGAGCTTAAGGTTGGCCTAACAGTCCTGAAGAAGAGGTGCCGGGAGTTTGGCATTCCCCGTTGGCCGCATCGAAAGATGAAGAGCTTGGACAGCCTCATCAATAACATTCAGGTGATGATCGATACCTAGCGATTGAGAGGGGTTTCCGGGGAGAGGTAATAAATATTCTTGCTTGTTCTCTGATTCTTCGTCTCGAATGCTTTTCTAAGAATTGCGAGCCAGAAATTTCGGCCGCTCCCGTTCTAGCTTCAAGAAACTAAACCCGCAGGGGATAGGATCGCGGTAGTCTTCGTTCGATAGCGTAAATCGTATCCTTGCGAGCAGGATCGACTGTGCTCGATAGTTCTGGCCGGCTAGCAATCTGTCATTATCAATTTTTAGAGATAGTACGTAGTCATTGTCGTGCTCAAATTTCCGGGCGAGCAGGTCAGGATTTGTTCTTGTGGTGTCATTATAGGGGATATAGCAAAACACGAGAAAGCTATGGGGTGAAGAGGACAATGCGACGATGTAGGCCGGCACGAGGGAAATGGGGGCCGGGAGCTAAACAACGAAGGACGGGCTAGGCAGGAGGGAGGCTGAGAGGAGGATGGGAAGCGAAAGATGATGTGCGAGAGAGGACGGGGAGGCGGGGGGCTAAAAGGATGGAAAATGGTAGAACGGAGGGGTGAGTGAGAATGATTGACGATGATGATGATGAAGCAGGATCTGGCGAAGGAGCAAGGAGTGAAGTGGTCGGAGCAGCTGAAGACGGCAGTGAAGGAGCTGGAGGAACAGAAGAAGGCGATGGAGGAGATGCCAGGATTGGAGCTAGCCGAGAGGACCAAGAGATTACGGCAAGCTTGCTTCAAAGCCAGCTACAAGAAACGTCGGATCACAACATCGTCACTGCAACAACAATTAGATCATCTCAATTCTTACGACAATAATCCGTCGTCGACAGAGCTCGCCAACAATCTCATCAACCAGCCCCATTCGAAGATTCATCGTCATCGTCTGGGGCTCCCTTCTGTCCAAAATCTAACTACGTAAAAGACTTAATTAGCATGCTTCATAACAATCAATCTATCTTAAGACAACGTTGATATACGATACTACAATCTGACTATCTATTATGGCTGCGCAAAATCTGTTTAGACAAAGTTTCTACTCTAAAGTCGATATACAATCAATCAAAGATGATGGTTTAGACAAAGTTGATACATAATCTATCAAACTTGATATTTAATTCTACAATCCAGTTCTGGCTGCGCAAAATCAGTTTTAATGTACAATCTATCAAAGTTCTACAATCCATTTCTGGCTGCGCAAGATCTGTCTTGATGTACAATCGATCAAACTTGATATACAATTCTACAACAAGATCTGTTTTGATGTACAATCTATCTGTGGCTGCGCAAAATCTGTTTACACATCGTTTTTACAGAATGAATGCACACATTCAAACTTGGATTCATCTCTCTTTAGTTTTTCGCTCCCCTAGATTCAGCTTACCTTTTGCAGTAGCGGTTGGATTGATGTTGCCGCCCTGGCTGATTTGATATCATGAATATCATATCACCAGTGGATTCACGACTTTTCCTCAGTGATTTGATGCGATTTATCATCCAGATTTCTTGTAGTACACGATGCTTTTGGAAATTTTATGTTTCTCATCAGTGGTGTTCACTGTTTGATACGGACGCTCGACCGATTAGATTATAGCGCCGAATTGACAATTGAGAGGCTACAAGAGATGATATGATGCGATTCGGCGGCGACTTTCTGTACTTCAATTTCCGGAGTTGCAGAGATCTTTTGAAGTTTGAACTTCGAACTGTGCGTAGATTGTTGGCAACTTGGCTGCAGTTGCCAAGTTGCCAAGTTGCCATGGTTAAATGCTTTAAGTGTCGATCGAAAGATCATCAGTTGGAGTTGCACTTTGCATGAAATTGACGGATTGCCGTCCCAAAAGAAGTTGACAGATTGCTGTGTATGCTTCTAAGTTCTAAGTTCTTGATTAAATTTATGATGGACTGAAACGCTTGACCAAGATCCATATATCCGATGAATTGCTGCTCTTTCTACATCTCTCATGTCAACTGATGATGTCTCGTGAGTTATCTTCCCTAATTAATGCATTGTCCTTGCTCGTGCGTTCTCATCATTACATCTTTGAAGACTCCAGAGTCCAAAGTCCAGCCCAGGCTTCATCAATGAGGTTGAGATTATCAGGCTGGTTCACACCACTCGCTTGGACACCCTACAAAATGGAGACATACAAAAATGGAGAGCAAGGTCCTCATCTAACTATATATTTAAATGAATTTAGTGCTATTTTGTAAAAATTGTTAAATAATATTTTCGATCTTCACTTGATTGTTAAAGTGAATTTAGAACTTAGATTTATGTAAACTTGCAATTTGAGAAGAACTAATTATGATATGAAGAAGAGCACTATAATAGTAGAATTTTTTGAAATACACTATAATATTATTATAAGAGTAACAATACATGAAAATTTATCTAGTACACCTAAAAGTGGTTATTATTGGAATTGTTATAAATGGAGTTATATATCACTAAAAACATGACGTTTTTATAAGCATTTTTAAATAACAGTTCATACATGAATTATTTTATGTGTATTGAAAAAAAGTAGTAAATGCTTTGAAAACGAAAAAAATTGAGTAATATATGTTATGAATTAAGAGTCCTTTAAGAGTATGATTTAACTATAGTTTGAAATAGGAAGTCCTTTACATGTATTGAAAATGGGCTTCTACTTAAATATACTAGATTATGTCTCTATTTTTGAGAAAGTAAAATTTTTTTGTAGATGTTGGATTTCCACTGAGGTTATTGTAGCCATATTTCGAGTCGGTTGTGTTGAGTTCTCTTATGTATTTCTCTTCGAGTGTATCCGCTTTGCTTTTAAAGTTTGTGGTGGCTAGGATTTCTATTTTGAAGTTCGAGTGAAACAGTTTGTACCTGTTAACATCATGCTCAATTTTAATGGAGGATTGGTTTGGTGCTGTGCTATCCGTTTTTCAAGATTTCTAGTTTGTCCAATATATCTTTTTTCTGTAGCAATACATAGAATAGAATACATGTAATATCGGCCTTTTGTGCCTTTTTCTGTGTCTTTCCTATTTGAAATAGCAAAATGCAGTACGATGAGTTTTTCTTGTGTGTTAGAAGATGAAGTTTGTATGTATTTTAAGATATGGAGTCAAGAATGTACCTGTAGGGGGCTAAAATATATTGTTCTTTGGTGGAGTCGAGAAAAACTCAAAATGTTCACCGTATGCTTCTTTTGCAAAATTTAAATCAATAATGGAAGTTATACCTTCTATGGTAAATGGCAACACTTTTGCTTTTTTTTGATCATCTGTTTGGAATTACATGTTGTTAAACTCCGCTAGTATGACATTTTCAGTCTTACGATCTATTTTGAGGAGTTCCGCTAAGCTTACATTGTAGCCAAAGTGTAGAAGTTCAAGGCAATAAGCTGAAATTCCTTCTGAGTGCTTATCTATTATAGCTTGTGCTTCTGTTCTCAACATCATTGGAGTAGTGTTATCGTCCTCTTTTGTGATTTTTCAAATTATGTACTTAGTTAGACCTGCATTATGTTTGAATTGATATTATGTATATGTTATTTATTCTATTTTTAAATTTTAAATTTTAATAAATTTTTATAAATAAAATTGGGTTACTAACTGTTTGCTCTTATTTCTTTGTCCCCATGTTCTGCCTTCCATTGTTGTACTTCATGTTGATTGTTATCCATGAAATCCCTAAGGTCTTGTAGTGTGCTCCATCCATAAATGTATTCATTTGGTTCCTTTCCAGCCATGTTTGCATGATGCATTTGAGCTATATACAAGAAATAATTTTGTCCCTTTGTTCTTTTTGTTGATTTCTCTTGATCTTGTTGAGCCAATTGGGCTTTACTTTTGACTTGATTAAAGATTTGCGAAATAGTAATCTATTATAAATTAGAATATAAACTAATGTGAAGAAATACTACAATGCTTAATATTGAAAATGTACCTCGTCTGATGTTGCCATATTTTATTGTTGGTTATTCTTCAAATAAGTTTTTTGATAGATCCTGCATATTAGTTTGTATATCAATAGTTTCTCTTCTCTTGTATTGATGAATATTTTATAAAAGGATTTTCTATTGATTAAGCATTGGAATGAAGTCAGATGGATTGATTTTATTTAAGATTCTTAAGTTTTTTCGAGTGGTGACTCGTGAAAGCATGACATATGTTGGTCTTGGTGCAAATGATTTTTGTATTACTACAAGAGCCTTTCCTTTGAGTGTGCATCCTTGTGACTTGTGTCTCGTAATTGCATATGCTAGTGTGATTGGAAAAGTTGTTTTGTGATACCATATTGAGTTTAATACCTTCCGTTTATGTTTTGATCATCTTAGTGTGATTTTTTCATTTGTTGATAAGATCTTGGCATGAATTTTTAAAATGTTGTTTGTGTTATTATCTATTTCTAGTGATATGACACTTGCAATAGCGCCATTTGTAGCTCCGATTATGAGATCTATATTTTCTGTGATCATCACTTTCGCTCCTATTGCTATTTGTTGTATGGAGTGGAAATGTGGATCCATTATCCATTCTTTTAATTCTAAGATTTGATCTGCATTGGATGTCACAGTGATGCTTTTAATCTGATGCTCTTTGAATTTCTTATGTAGTATGAGCTCATTATAGTATCGTGTGTCTTTTTTATGGGTGCACAGTATAGTTGTGTCCTTGTCAATGAAATCGTTTGCTTCACTATCACTTATGATTAAATTACCTAGGTAATATTGAATCTCTTCTACCGTTGGTTATCTTATTCTAATTATGTTTAAGAATTCTATGTATGTTGGATCTTCTAGGTGACGTATTGATGTGTGAAGGAATGAAAAGGTTGCAGTTGTCCAGAAACCCGAGTTTCCAATATAGCATTTTCTACAGAATTCATTTTCTTGCACCTTGCATTTGCATACTAGAGGCAACTCGGACATATCTCTAAATAAGAGCATCTTTTTATTTTCAAAAGGTTGCAAGATTGTTTGCTTGCAGGTTTCATAGAGTTGTCTAATTACTGTGTTTAATGTTTGGCATGTCATCATTTACATCTCATCAATTATTATGATTTCTACATTTTGCAATTCTATGTATCGTTCGTCTGACATTGGTAAGGAGGCACAAAACATATCATGTCTCTTTGGTAGAGCAAACTGATGATGGACAGTAGTTACTAATCGACTTAGTCTCATTGCAGGAGCTCCTGTTGTTGCTACTAGAACAATCGATTTTCCTTGTTTTACATAATTATGAGTAATGTACTTGATCATAAATGTCTTTCTTGAACTAGGAGTACCACAAATGACATGAAGTCCTGTGGGTGATCCATTTACCTTTTCGTAAATTTCTTGTTGTTCAGAAGAAAGAGTTGCATTTTCGAAATCCTTGAACTCGTTCATCATTTGAAGTAATTTTGTGCATGTTGTGTTATGTATATTGGTATCTTCATGAAGGTTGGTTGAAGCCATGAAGGAGTTCTGAATAACACGTAATGGGCTTTTTTGGAGTATCATGTTTGTTAGTTGGTGGCAATTTTGATCTATTAGCAAGTGCACTTTGCAATATTGATCGATAAGAGATTTGATGTCTTCTTCTCTTTTTACGAGGTCTCGGATATCGCATTCTAAGAAGTAAGATTTTGTATGATTGTTTTCAGAAATGAGCTCATTCTCATTTCTAAAATTTACGTTCTTTAGTAGAAGGTTGTAAAAAAATCCTTCAAAATGGTGAGCAGGGTGGTAATCTATGAAACATACGAAACGTGTTGATGGATACACATAATTTCCGAAAGAATCTATGATAGTTATGTTATCTTTGTTTTTTTTCTTTGACTTTTGGACATTGTATTTTTTCCAGAATTCATAGAAGGTCAAGTTCTCCATGACACTTGGACATCCGCAATATGTATCTATAGGATGCATTACAGAAACACAATGTTCACAAAGGTATTTTTGGTGCATAGATGGGGGAGAGGAGTCAATGAAATGCACAGATTCACTTCTTTGAATGTTACATATTTGTAAGCATGACAATGCTGCCTCTGTTGGAGATGTTGGCTTTGAAAGAATGTATGCAGATATCATTTTTAATTTAATTGGATCTAGATTATCTAGTCCTAGAAGTTTCGCATCACCAAGATTCAAGTTCATGTGTCCCATGGGTCACTTGAACTTGAGGCCTCCTTTGGGATGATGGCCACATTCTGCTCTTTGGACAATACCTGTATAGCTGAGATAGAGGAGAAATGAAGATAGAGACAGAGACTTGCTCTTTGGACACCTTAATAGGTGAGATAATCCATAGGGACTTGCTTCATCGCCAAGCCCTACTTGCAGGTGAAGATTAAACTAGCCACACAAATCACACAATGCTTCAGATTCTAGTCCACATGTTCACAAAAAGTATACTGGCATAGATGCAAAGATCTAGAGAGACGTATAGCCAAATAGTAGAAGCTCTAAAATGAACTACATGAAGTAAAAGTTAACGTGTACCATGTGAATGTGAAGATTGTGGGAGAGAGGGAAGGAGTCTCACTTGCGGCTTTCTCACATGCACAATGGGGGAATACACACAAAGGTGGAGGCTGAAAATAGTTTTCCTCTTCTTAGTTGTGTAAGCCAAAAGAACTCTAGTACAAAGAAATAGAAGAACCCTATATGTGGGTCTAAAACCAAACTCAACTAACTAAGGTGGCATACTAACTGAGCCACGCACTAGTGTAGATAAGGATAGCTGTCATCCAGCTATTATTCGTGAGCGGTGTACCGACCGCATCTCCAGCTAACAAGTCGGTGACATAAATGCACAACAGTCACCCTGGCATATCGCGAGTGGAGCTCGATATCTCAACACTCCCCCTCGAGCTCAATCCCAAATCCTGCACACCAAGCAGGTCTCTGAACTTGCGCAGCTTCTCTGCGCCCAATGCTTTCGTGAATATGTCAGCTACCTGATCCTCTGTGCTGACATAAACTAGATCAATAAGACCTAGTAAAACCTTCTCCCGCACATAGTGATAATGCACCTCAATGTGCTTTGTTCTAGCATGAAAGACTGGGTTCTTTGCCAAGTGTATGCTACTCATGTTGTCACAATAAATGACAACTGGCCCATCTGTAGACTGATGCATATCATAAAGTAGCTTATGCAACCAAGCTACCTCACATGCAGCCATTGCTGCACCCCTGTACTCAGCCTCTGTGCTCGACAAGGCAACTGTAGGCTGTTTCTTGCTGCTCCAAGTGACTGCAGCACTCCCAAAAGAGAACACATATCCACTGGTAGATCGTCTATCTGAAATGCTACCAGCCCAATCAGCATCAGTGTATCCATGCAACTATATCTGAACCCCAGCCTCATAAAATAGTCCATACTGCAATGTGGACTTCACATACCTGAGTATGCGTCTAGCCGCATCCAAATGCAGTTTCCTTGGAGCCTGCATAAACTGACTTACCAACCCAACAGCATAGCTCAAATCTGGCCTGGTAATAGTCATGTAAATCAAACTTCCTACTATGCATCTGTACATAGTAGGGTCCTCCAGAAGCTCACCTGCATCTGCGCTCAGCTTCACATTCTGCTCCAAAGGAACTGAAATAGGCTTACAGCCTGTCATCCCATATTTGGACAGCATGTCTAGTCCATGCTACCTCTGCAAGAGCTGTATCCCACTTGGTGATCTAATCACCTCAATGCCCAAGAAATAACGCAGCTCTCCCAAATCCTTCATCTCAAACTTCTACCTCAGTAGCATTTTCACATGAAGGATATCTTCATCACTATCACCTGTGATGATCAAATCATCAACATAAATGACCAGCAGCATAATCCGTTTCTCTGTTTTTCTCACATAGAGTGAGAAATCTGCCTTGGAAATCTGAAAGCTAATAGTGACAAGATACTGTCCTATCTTGTCAGACCATGCTCTAGGTGCTTGCTTCAAGCCATACAAGGCTTTCTTCAACCTGCAAACAAACTCAGGATGAGTAGCATGAACATAACCTACTGGCTGCTCCATAAAGATCTCTTCTTGCAAATCACCATGCAAGAAGGCATTCTTTACATCCATCTGATGTAAAGACCATCCCTTTGATGCAGCCATAGCAATGGTTGCTCTTACGGTTGCCATCCTTGCAACCGGGCTGAAAGTTTCTTCATAATCAATGCCATATGTCTGTGCATACCCCTTGACAACTAATCTTGCCTTGTATCTATTCACAGAACCATCTGCATTGTGCTTGATCTTATAAACCCACTTACAACCAATTGCATTCTTGCCTTTAGGCAAAGGCACCAATTCCCATGTAGCATTAGCATCCAAGGCATCCATTTCTTCATCCATGGCTTTCTCCCATTTTTCATTTCCCATGGCTTGCTCAAAAGAAGTGGGTTCTGGTTCCTGTATCACTTTGACCATATAGGCATAGTGAATGGTTGTAAATCCATCATATTTCAGCCTATCCACAGGATACCTAACCTTGGTAGACCTGCGCAAAATAGGCTCACTTCTAGGTGCTCTCAAAACATCCCTGGTCTTCCTTACTCCAGGTGTAACAACAGAAGGAATACCCAACTCATCATCAATGCTCTGTTTTGAGCCACTGGATTCACCATCCACATAAGAGTGACCTGCATTCACATCAAACATGGGCTGATCTACCTTCTCTTTTCCTTTTCGTGATACCTGCGTACCACTTTCTGCATTGCTTTGAGGAGATTCTCCTGATCTCAATCTGCCTATCCATGGTGAAGTATGTGAACCACTGGTAGAGGACACTCCAGGTCCACTGATATTTTGTGATTGCTGCTGTGCATTCTGTGCAGCATTACCATTTTGTGCATCTACATCAATCATCACATTTACTGGTTTATACCAGTTGCTCATCTCATCAAAAACAACATCTCTGCTCACTGTGAACTTACGTGTAGAAGGGTTATAGCATCTATACCCTTTCTACTGCAGAGAATAACCAATAAAGACGCACTTCTCAGCTTTTGGATCCAACTTGGACCTCAACTCATCTGGCACATGGACATAGGCAATGCAACCAAAAATCTTCAGATGAGAAATATCTGGTTTCCTACCAGTATACATCTCCTCTGGCGTCATGCCATGTATTGCTGCAGTGGGAGTCCTGTTCATTATATAGACTGCTGTAGCAACTGCTTCAGCCCAATAATAATCTGGAAGATCTTTTTCATTTAGCATAGCCCGAGATACCTCTCCAATATGCCTGTTTTTTCTTTCTGCAATTCCATTTTGCTGTGGGGTATGGCTGCATGAATATTGCTGCTTTATACCATGCTCCTGCAAGAACCTTGCAAACTCATTTGAGAGGTACTCTCCCCCTCCATCTGACCTTAGGCATTTTATTTGCAGGCCTGTTTCTTTTTCAACCATAGCTTTGAAAGCTTTGAAGTGCCCAAACACTTCACTTTTCTTTTTCATAAAATACACCCACAGTTTTCTACTGAAGTCATCAATAAATGTGACAAAATAGTGACAGCCTCCAATAGATGTAGCTTTTGTAGTCCACACATCAGAGTGGATTAATTCCAATGGCTTTTTACTCTCTTGAACATGCTTAGGAAAAGGTTTCCTTACCTGTTTCCCAAATTGACAGGCTTCACAAACCTTGTGCATTTCTGCAACCTTGAATTTAGGCAATCCTGCAACAATATTTTGGGCTTGCATTGATTTAAGTCACTGTATATTAACATGACCAATGTGTTTGTGCCAGATATCAATATCTGCAACTACATCGGTCCCATGTACAAACATTGCTGCACTCAATTCAGGCATGTTTGCATCCAACGTAAACATCCTACCCTTCTTCTTTCCTTTTGCTATCAAGCGACCATTATTTTTCATATCCTCAACAAAGCATCCATGAGGATTAAATCTGACCTGCAAGCCCTGCTCAACCATCTGACTAACAGAAACCAGGTTCTTGGTGATGTTCGGGACATGAAATACATCAGACAAGTATTTCTTTTTCCCATCCTGCATAGACAAAGGAATTTTGCCAATCTGCACAATAGGATGTGCAGTATCATCACCAGTCTCCACAAATCCTGGCTTTTCCATCTTCCTTGCATCTTGCATCCATTCTGCATGACCTGTCATGTGGTTTGATGCACCTGAGTCAACATACCACACATCATTTTGTTCTTCTGCACTTATCACAGAATTGGTCATATGCTGCACCATAAAAAGATGCTCATTTCTGTCATCACCCTGCCTGCTAGAAGATGCATAATTGCCTTGCTGCAATTTTCCATTCATAATGTCATTCTGCTTTTTGTAGCAGTCCTTAGCCATATGACCCATTTTGCCACAATAGTAGCATTCAACATTGCTGTTTGCATTTTGGCTTCTCTGCCATCCACCACGGCCTCTTTGACTCCCCCTGCCTCTAGAGTTACCACGTCCTCCTACATAGGACTGGTTTTCTTGCGTTTGCTGCATATTCTGATTTCTACCACGGCCTGCAGATCGGCCTCCTCTACCTCTGCCTCTACCTCTGCCAGCATTTGAGTAGAAGACAGTTTCTTTTGAAGTTCCTGCTGAAGAAGATGCACCCCCATTTCTCTGCTCTTCAGAAATTAGAAGAGCAATCAACTCCTCAAAATCAGAAAATTTTTCACGGACGGCAATGGATGTCCGGAATTGTGCATAATCCTTTCCTAGACCATTCAAGGTCACAGAAACCAGATCGTCATCATCCACTGGCGACCCAATGGAAGCAAGTGCATCTGCAATTTTCTTCACTTTCATGTGGTAGTCATTTATGCTCAAATTTTCTCTCTGCACATTGTGCAACTCCTGTTTGAGTTGCATTTTCCTAGCTTGCGTATTTGTGCTATACATTTTTGCCAAAGTATCCCATGCCTCCTTTGGCGTATTTGCATCCTGAATATGCACAATCATGGAGTCCGAAATACTGATAGACAGCCAGTACATAACTTTCCTGGCTCTCTCATGCCATCCTTTGAATGCCTGCATTTCCTGTTGACTGGGAACATTAGAAAGAACAGGTTCTTCTTCATTTCCTGTAATGAATTCCCAATAGCCTTTTCCCATCAAGAAATTCGTCATTCTAAACTTCCATGTCTGGAAGTTGTTCTTGTCAAGCTTTTCAGTGACAATCTGTGAAAGAGAATCAGATGCCATTACAAAACACTGCGAAATATTCTGTCACTACAAAGAACACAGCTTTTGCCTCACACGGGCAGATCTGCAAAATTGACGAAAGTGGTATTTCACCACACAGTCACTTCCTAGTGACGATTTTGCATCAACAGGCAACAGGCATGAATCTGCAACTCCCAATATCTCTGCACACAGGCATACGATGCAATTTCTGTGGCACCTTTACACCGACTAGCCGCGCAGTGGTCGCACAGCAAAAAAACAGGGCCTTTTTCTGAGTGCTTGCGAAGAACTTCCGCCTTCAAAACGGGCCCCGAAATGGCCTCAAATCAGAAAAATAAAGTCATAAGGGCTTCGCCCTTTCCTGCAGCATATACTGTGCTCTCGCCACACCGCGAAGGGCGTCTCAATCTGAAACAGTACACTCCTGCACTTCTGGCTGTGCTACCTGCAGAGATTTGCTCCCAAACTCGAAATAGGAAAGCAACACTGGTCCTCTTACCAGGACACCACGAACTTGGCTTGCTTTCTTGAGCTCCTTACCACGAACAAGGCTCTGATACCATGTGAAGATTGTGGGAGAGAGGGAAGGAGTCTCACTTGCGGCTTTCTCACATGCACAATGGGGGAATACACACAAAGGTGGAGGCTGAAAACAGTTTTCCTCTTCTTAGTTGTGTAAGCCAAAAGAACTCTAGTACAAAGAAATAGAAGAACCCTATATGTGGGTCTCAAACCAAACTCAACTAACTAAGGTGGCATACTAACTGAGCCACGAACTAGTGTAGATAACGATAGCTGTCATCCAGCTATTATTCGTGAGCGGTGTACCAGAGCTCGATATCTCAACAGTGAACAGCCAAAAATCTAAGGGGTAGATCTATTCTATCTGATGCTCAGTCTCCAAGTTCTACCACATGCCCTTTGTAGGCTCTTCTTGGCTGCTGGGAAACCTGTTGGATTGCATCCTTGCTACCCCATAGCAGGGCAATTTAAAAATTGAAATGGAGGTTGCTTGCTGTAGCCCCCTTGCTGCTCTGCACTGCAACCAATGGTGAGGTACTATTCTTGGATTGATCCTAGACCTTCCTGTTGCTCCTGTCTACACCCACAGTATGAGGTACTGTAGACCCTAATCCGGGCCTTGCTACTGCTTCAGTGTGTATCCAATACTAAGGCACATGAATACCTTTGCAAGGTCCCTAATGGGCCCTCTTATATCGGGCTGTGCTCTAGAACAGCTGTATAGTAGGGCTGCCCACTTCCAAGAGTATCCAAGATAAGGGATGACTATAATCCTACAACATGGATGTTGGAGGTGACCTCAAATTTTATAGAGACCCACCTGCAGATAGATTTCGCACAGTAGTATACCAAAAGTCTGATCTCTTTGTGTATGAACTATTTCGAATCCTTTCCAGAGCACTATCTAAAAGTGAAGCCAATAAAATAACTACTCTGGAACTTTTGCTGTTGTTCGTCTATATGGTGTACGAAAAGAAACGCCATTAATTACTTACACATAAAACACTTTGGCTCTATGGAAAATAGTTAAAGGGTTGACACACGGGTAGTCACATGGGCTAGAATGGGCCATTTACAGGCACACAAATGGTGGGCAATGGCCAGTCTATAGCATCGTTGAAAAAAGTTAAGCGCTTGTTGGCAGCATTACATTGATAAGGTACTTGGATTAGATGATAGTGGACTCAAGTTATGTAAAACTTGGCACTAAAGATTGTATCCATATACTCCATTCACTCAAGATATGTAAAACTTGACACTAAATCTCGTATCCCTATAGTCCATTCACTCATCATGCATGAGAGGAGTATATACACTAGGGATGCACTGATAATGGCATTTCAAGAACCCACGTTTTGATGTAGTATTTCTACAAACACTACCCTTACATCATCTAAGGCTATCACACTTTTCATACACTACAGCTCATATCCCTATAGTCCATTCATTCATCATGCATGAGAGGAGTATATGCACTAGGGATGCATTGGTAATGGCATTTCAAGAAACCTCATTTTAATGTAGTATTTCTACAAACACTGCCCTTGCATCGTCTAAGGCTCCCACACTTGTCATACACATTAATAAGGGCATTTCTCATAGTAATATCTGACTCAACAATAGAGGCTTGAATCATTGGAATTTGTTCTAGGGTTGCTACACTCACAGATGCATCCACATCACAAATGAAGATGATCTTGTATAGCTATTGGCAATGGATGGGAGTTTGTTGTTGTTGCAAGGAATGCCCAAGAAAGCGCTAAATCTAAAGGATTAATTGGTCCAAGTTTTGGAGCATGTTGAACTCCCTACTTGTCCCACAAAAATTGTAAAAATACTCCATCTGATCTCTAATGCAATAATAATTTGGAGGTTTGGAGGAGGTCAAGGCTTGTTCTTGTATGGGTTGAGAGTGTTGTATCCAATGTCACAAGCATCTTGCCCATATGCTGGCTCACACTGCACTCAATTAGGTGAAAAATCAAGAGATACGTGAGGAGAAGGTCAGACATCCAAAGTAGGCCAAAAACTAAGGGGCGGGGAATAGAATCAAGTTGCGCAGGAACATGGATTGCAATTCACGATGGCAGTCCACAACTATTGCTCATCTCATTGAGGTTGAGAAGTTTTCAAGTTGCTACAAAATGGGCACCTTCCACTCCTTGTGGACCTGAAGGTCCAGCAACAAAATTTCAAAGATAGTTAAGAGGTCGGACCTTTGTTTGGCATAAAGCTCTGACAATGAAGCGCATCAGAGGTAAAGATGGCATCCTTTTGATCAAAGATTTCAATTTATCCATCCCCAAGCTTGCAATCAATGATCCAATACATGTCACTCAGACAATTTTTGATATGATGCCTTAGGAAGAAGTAAGGAAGGGAAAGCATGATGACTGGGAGAAGAAAGCACGAGCACGCAACTGATTCTTTACATCAGATAGGTATGAAAATCCGTGTCTCAGCGAGTCTAAATTTTGAAGGCATGATTCCAGTGCAGGATGAGATTTCATGTGGCTCATTTGGATAAAGAGGCTTTTTCTTACCGAAAGAAACAAAAAAATGTACAGAAAGGGAACCTAGGGCCTTAACATATGAGAAATCGAAAGATTATAGCAAAGGAAGGAACAGAAATATTGAACCTTACTCATGTCAAAAACCTCGCAAAATACTTCTAAAAGGTGAATGGAACTTTTCTTGCTAGAACAATTCTGATGATTCGAAATCTAATTTGGTAGCTAGGCCCGTTTTTATTCATTTTCTAGAGGACAAAATTTTCAGTGTTTCGATCAATTTAACGCTGGTTCTTCTGGAGTTCTTGTGGAGGGTAGCCCTGTTGCCACCTGAGGATGGAACGAAAACCCTTCTAGGAAAGGTGGGAAGAGGTCGATGATTTGTGATTGCCATTCTAGGCACCTGCTTTCCCTGATATTGCAGAGTGAATCACTTCATGCTATTTTTGAAAGCCTCGTGAGCAATCCACAGGCACATAATGACGAGGGGAGACTGAAATTTTGCTGCTCTAGTGTACTCTCTCAGGTGTTTTCTATTGTGGTGGACCGTGGTGTTCCAAGACACTGCTTGGTTATTGCACAGCTGATCGTGCTCTCAAAAGACTCTCGAGCAATCCATAGGCACCGGATCATATTGATAAACAGAGCATTCGCCATAAATGTGTGGTCTTCCAAGAGGCTTTGCATCGGAAAAACATTGGCTCTACATGGTGGAAAATTTATGAGGGAAAATCGAGCAAGAACAACAAATGAGACTGCAAAAATGATCATGGGATGAGATGAAGGCAAGAAAGGAGAGTGAATTGCAAGAGCAACAAAAGGTGTGAGGCGCATACCTATTCAAGGGCAAGGAGGCTGTAGCGCCATGTTGGTGTGATGCGGAGAAGAAGACATTCAAGAGAGCATCAGAGGCCATAGAATTGAATTTTAGTAGTCTACAAGTTTGCTATAAATGAAGATGGTAGAGACGTGTCTCTTGAGAGGAAGTTTGCTCAGCTTGTAGGGGAAGATGAGTAGAAGGGGAGAGAGAGGTGGAGGTGACCAGTTTGTAGGGGAGGGCAGTTATTTCTCCACGATGATGGAAAGAGGTTAAAAGAATATTAAAAAAGATTACTCTTGATTATTTATGGAGCATGACACGTGGCTTAACAAGAGGTCAGATTTTCATTTCATCCCACAATGCTACCAGCCTAACAAGTTGAATTACATTCATAAGGCCTGCCCTTAAGATGAATGTATGTTTGTGTAAATGAGTGAATGGTTAGACATTTTCACTTACAGAAGAGTGTTGTAAATTGGGAAATTTTTTTACAAACTAAATAGGAAAAGAGTGCTCTTATTGATGAAAAATTCATAGATAAGGGGATTTACAAATAGCCATGAATGCACACAAATATGGGCAATATATAGGGTTTATACATAGTGACCCCCCTAGGTCTTTCTTGATGTCAACATCTTGCTTCCTTTATGCAACTTGAATCATATAGCACCATTTTGCGTACATAGATTGATCCAATTGAAAAATAGCTTGAGGATAACTTCTTAGGTGCATCAATGATCAGAGTACCTATAGTCCAAACTATCAAATAAGAATAGTACAAAATGTACATGTTCACATTGGTGAGATAGAACAAATGTATTTGTATGGTCATTCCAAAAATTTGGTTGAGTCTATGGCAAAAAATCCATTTGAATCCATAGTTGCTTGAGCCCCTCTACTCACAACTTTGACCATTTCGCTTCAAATATAGACATGTCAAATCGTGAAAACTCAATTTCATAATAGCTTGTATGCTTCCAATTCTCTTTATCTAAAAATTTTGAAGATGGCTTTAGAAACAATTTTGAATATGTGCATTTGATCCAAAATCCTGATGGATGACTTTTTAAACGTTTCCAAAAAGGAAGGTTGCATAAATCGAAAGCCTTTCCATGCCATGTGGAGATGTCAATGTCTTAGAATCATGCCATTCCACCAAGCAATCCCTTACTGTCATCATTGGATGTGCTTCTTTCATATTAGGCCCACTAAAAAAAGCATGGGTGCGGTAAGGATGATAGGAAGATACGTGCAATGTTTTTCATACACAACTTTTTCAACATTAGATGCCAAGATAGCGACTCTCCAAACTATCTCCATAAAATGGACAAGCATAATGTCCTTGCATTGATAGACTTGCACGATTTTGTAGATCCATCTTCCACAGCAAAACATTAGGTCTCTTGTGCCAGTGGGCTATGACATATCATACACTTGAGTGCCATTCCACAAAGTTGGAAGCTCCTCCACCAATGGCCTAGCTCGAATTTTTTAGTCCACTATATATTGATTTTAACTTATAGAACTATTATAGGTAACCACATCCAACAACACATAGTAATGACTATAAACAACCAAACTAAGGTGATAATAAAATTCCATGTCACATTGTACAGAGCATACCTTACCATGCTCTAACATAGAAATATAGGCACAATTGAAGCCAATGGGTTCCTTAAAAGCAGTCTTATAATAAAAAGTGTCCAAAATTGCATTCGTTTTTTTTAAATTTCAACATTTTAATCAAGGTTATTATAACCCTTTTTTATTATTGATAGTTATTGCAACATTTATCCTATATCAATGGTTTTATCAATGTTTAGGATATATTATCTACATTTAGATTTTTTATCCAATTGTATCAATGTTAGAGGTTTTTATTGGATGAGAACTATATTTTCAATGATAGATAATTATTGGTTTTGCATATTTTATAATAAGATTTAATGGGATTAAATTTGTTTATTTGGGTCTTAGTAGGATTAGGTGACTAAAAAGGTATTGTTTGGAACATTTCCTCAAATGATAAAATGTGCTTTTTAACACTCAATGAAGATTTGTACTTGCCTAAATCATCGGATTTATGTGGCATTTGTAAACTACAATATTCCTCAATGGCATACTATAAAGAAAGGACATTTTTTGCTAGCCCTAGTACTTTGAGGCAAGCATAAGTTGAAGAACATAGGCGTGTACCTTGCAAAGTCCAATTAGATTCATACAAATTAGGGTCCTATGGTTCAACTTGCAACTACCTAGTTTTCCATAGGGGAAAGCAGAGAGAGCGGCTAATTTTTGACATAATAAATGCCACACACAAATATTGGTGCATGAAATGACCTACCACCATTGTAATTCATTTAACCATTCAAACCCTTTACTGCTGATGTCATATTACACATAACATGCCTAAAATTTTAAAAAGATTTTAAGATGGCTTTATGATGTTTAGTCGAGATGAAACTTTGGATGGAGGATGTTCAAAGTATCTTTCATGCACTCGCACCCCTGTGGTGGATTCTAACTCTTATTAACATGTGCCTTTTAAAGTATATTTTAAATAGAGGCTAAGCGTTGATATGTACATTAAAAAAATCGCCGCAACTTTAATTTGTTTGTGTCTTAAAACCATGATAAATTCATCGAAATAGCTCTTGAAAACATTCTTTCATGGATATATCGACATCTATGAGCTTTTTTGGGCAATCTGTGATGCTAATATTAATGATGTTGCTGATAAGTATCTAAATTAAATATGCCCGATGTATTGCACCACCTTTCTACTGTATAGTTTTGTGAGACTAAAGCTCAAACACCTATGCCCTTTCTAGCACACTCAAGCTCTCCTACACCCTCTACTTCTCGACATTTTGGATTAATCTCTCATCTTTTGGCATTTCTCTTAAGCATCTTGATATGTTCCAACCATAGCTTGCATTCTGTCTTGGTATAGTAACCATCTTCCTAAGAGAAAAAACATCTTATTCTTGGTGGGTCTTGTCCTTGATGCTAACTTTGTCACTACAACTTTTTCCCTCTTCATGGCCTTGATCGAGACTTGGTGGATGCTCAATCTTTGGCTTGGATTCCTTAGCAATCTATTTGTCATCCACTATGTGTTTATGAGCATACCAACATTCTGAGCGATCATGCCCAAACTTGGTACACACATCACAATATTTGGTTCTATATTCCTCCTTGGTGTGCTCATGAGATTAGCACTTGTCACACTGCAAATATTCATTTCTCGCAATGCATTCTTGAGTTTGGAGGTAAGCGTGTCCTTTTTATTTGTAGTTGAGGCATCTTCATCCTCGCTCTCACTTTCTTCTTTTGCTTCAGCTTGGCTGCTCCACTCTTTTCCAAGGTTTTAGCTTGGTTTAAGTGCTCATCATATGTCTTGGAACTCTCCACTATTTGCAAGTGAATGTAGGTCCATGTTTGACCCAGTGTGAACAACCGAGTATGCATTGAATTGCTATTCAAAAGATTACTTAATTAAGTTGTCATTGCTTTGATGCAAAACACAAAATCTTGTATGGCCTCTCCTTACTTTTGATTTAGATCTTTCAAGTTGTTTCAAACATCCTCCTCATTGATTTCCAACTTGAACCTTCTGAAGAAGGCCTTAGACATGTGCTGCCAACCTATGAAGTACCCAGTAGGAAACTTACTAAACCATCTTTGGGCAATGTTAACAAACGTGCATGGAAATCAATTCATGTACTCCTCCTTGGTCATGGCTTTGTTGATGTGGCATACTCACAAAAAGGTTTGTAAAGTATTGTAGGGGTCTTCAACCTTGGCCACCTTAAAATCTTGGAATTTTACCCTGATGAGTTGAGCAGATTTTAACTTTTTTGTAGTCGATGGTGGTAGCTTGGCCTTCACTCTTCCACCTAGCCACTAGTTATGCATCTTAGCAATCATCACTATGGATGTGCTTAAATATAGGACTCTATCTTGCTTCCAATTTTCTATTTACTCTTGATCGCATGCGTGAGGTGACTTGGGATTCCTTGTCATTTCATATCTGACATGTCTCTCACAATCAGATGCTTCTCTAGACTTGGCATGTCATTCCTCAATCTTGGTGCACCACTCACTATCAGATGCTTGTCTCAACACTAGATATTGTGGCTCATGTGTAATGTATCGCTTGTGGTCAAAGTCACATTTGGATTTGGTGCTTATTGTGCCTCACTCATAGATCAAAACCATTTTTCTCTTGATTTTGACTTCATTTTGGGACTCACCAATCACGGTCAGGGCTTGTGCTCGTGGCTCATCCTTTATAGTACGATGTCATTGGTCTGAGGTTACTTTCCTCATGACATAATACTCACTTAGTGGATCACTAGCCATGCTCATAGCTTGGCTCATAAGTGGGTTCAAGGAGATATTGTAATTATTAGCTCTCCTTATCTAGGTATGCTCGAAGTCTTGACCCTATAACAGCCTCGGGGGTCCTTTTGTATCATGCTCCTTGGCATAACTTAGTTGCAAATCAAGGATTGTTTGCTCGTTGTCTTGATGTAGTAGTCACATAGTGTCTCTCTCTAAGAAAGGCTAAGCCATTCTCTTTGCCTCCCATCTTGAAAGCCCTTTGTTTTTGCTTATTCCTGTGCTTTGTCTTCACATCTTTCTTGTCTTACTTGTCTCCTTTATGCCCTCCACTTGCCCTCCATTTCCTTAGTGTCAATTGCCATGGGCACCCTAGTTTCTTCTCTGTATCCATATGAGAAGGCTAATACTCAGTAGGGTAGATATACCACTTTGGCGAAATCATTGAGCTAGAGCTCACAACCTCATTTCAAGCCTCCACATCAAGTAGAGCTTATGATGGACATGACAAGAATTGCCAAAGCAAAATAGACTTTACAAGTTTATTAAGATGTCATCGATGGAGACATGGGATGCTATAATATGCTGCTAGCTTTTTGGAGAGCCATTGTACTAAAGATCATAGATTATTTTTTGTTGGACCATCTATGCTAGACTTAACACTAGAGATCATTGAAGTTATGTTTTGTATTTCCCCAGGTCCAAAGATTCCAACTCTTCCCAATAATGAATAGTTCAACTATCTTTTTGAGTTTGGTAGCTATTCATTGTCGCAAGGGTATCTGAGTAATAAAATGAAGGATGTTCAACTCTGTCCATTCTTTCATTTTTTGTCAAAGTATATAGTCCTTAAGCAGAGTTTGCAGAATGTACCACAAAATCATGTTGCTTTAGCTTGAGTAGCAGTAGCAATGAAACAATACTAATGGATTAGCTATGAGTGTTTATTAAAAGTTTTGAAACATAGATGTAGAAGATAGTGAAAGGGAAAGCTCATTGCAAACTCGTCCCTCATCTCTACATGCTACAATTGCACTTGCCTCCAGTCAAAAGTCCCTTGGCCTATTCCATTGCACAAATGTTTGATAATCATCCCTCCACTCCTCATTTGAAACCTGTGCTAGTTTTTTCAGTACCTACAACCATAGAATAGCTCCTTATGTCTACTCCACTTCCTCTACTAGTTGCAAAGGCCACCATCCCTGTGTCTACTAATCTCCCTCTACCAACTGCCAAGGCCATCATTGTCTTTGCTCCATTATCTCCATCCCCAAACGTGTCTAGTGTGGAAACCCTCATCTATAGAGAGCCCAATGCACCATAGCCTAGTTCGAGGCATTATCCCAGCCCAGTATGGCAAGCTACTCCTCCCCAAACCTGCTTTCCCTCTTATGCACCTATCAAGCCACTACAAGAGACCAAGAAGGAAGAAGGGGAACTAGAGGTGACATCTTGGAGGCCAATAATGGAAAACATTTCCACCACTACACTCTACTGTGCCCATTGTGTTCGTTGGGGAAATCATGACACATCCCAATGTCATTATCCTAGGGTGATTCCTCAACCCATTTATAAGCAAAGGCCACATCTACCATTGGTTGCACTGCCCAATCCATCCAATCAGGCACAATTGGCAATACAAGGTTCCACATCATCCAATCAAGGGCAATTTAGGGCTGAAAATATTCCATTACCCCTGCTAGTATTGGGACCTCAACCACCACCACCACCACCATGAATTACTCCCCTCAATCAAGTATTGGTGGAAGAGCTACCTAGTGATTGGGGAAACCCAAAATCTACCTTCAGTAGAAACAACTATCCCAAAATGGTGACAATGCAAATTAGTCATGACATTATAAGTCACTACATTATACAAGATGACCAATACATTCCAGTCTACCGAATGGCACCAATTCCTCAAAAAATGGGATATATGGAAATCCTGCACAAGACACCACCCATCCAATGGTCACACCTAGCCAATGAATGTCCATATAAGGGGCAATCTGCCCATCACATGTGCACCAGCATCTAATACACCACCGCCATTGTGCACTCGGTGTGGTGTGGACAATCCCTTTCAGGATTGTCGGCGATGGAGAAGGCCATATAAGTCCACAAACCTTAACTTGTTAAGCATTGAGAGAGGCCAAGTGTCATCAATATCCTTAAATGTAATCATAAGGTTATAAGCTAAATCACTTGATAAAGAGCTTCGCAAACAATCATGAGGCAAATGAGGCAATGATAATGGATTCAACCCATGGCCAAGCCATAACACCTAAGGGTCATGATGAATATACCAACCCATGAGTGGGAAAACAAGGTCTCACCGAGGTGCATAAATTGGTATGCAAGTGCCACGAGGAATGTGAGCAGAGGTTCAAGTCAAGCAAGAGTGCTAATACAATTCACCCAAGACATGAGATAAGCACTCGAGCCTCAAAAGCCTTGCAAATACTTAAAAGGGTATATGAAGAAGGTGTGTCATGCCCTTCGATAGGGGGACCCACCCTAATGCAACATATGATTGAAAAAGACCCCACTTTGCAACAACTAAAGGAGGATGATAGCATGTCTTAGAAGAGTTAAAATCAATAGGGAGGGAACCTATCATTGGTCCTTGAGACATCGCAGGGTTAGCCTCATTCCTATCCACTAAGATCAAGATGCCCATCGTGACACTATTACGGGGTAATCCTACTTTATGGAGAGACCTCTCGGATTGGATGAATGGGAAAATAGTGACACCCCAATCCACAAATTCTAAGAATATTTATCTCCCAATCAAGCTCAAGACCTTCCAAGGGTTCCAGTCAACAAACTAGGCTAATAATTTGAGAGTGATGTCACAAATGTAGTGTTATCCATCTCCTTCCGTGATCAAAAAGCTATGGCAATCTTAGACGGAGGAGTAGGTGTTAGCATCATCAAAACAAAACAATGTTGGGAAAAGTGGGGAAGTCCTGACTGAGAGAGTAATTCCTTGGTTGTTAATTAGCTGATGGAGGCATGGCTCATCCCATAGGAGTACTCAAGGACATTAAAATCAAAACCTTTGGTCTCACATATCAGGTGTGCCTTGTCGTAATGGACTTCCAAAACAACCCTGTGTATGAGTCTTTTTTCATATATAAAAGATGCATGTTGAAATTCATAATATTTCCACACATCATAGAGAATGCATTTTAAATAACTTCATTGGCTATTTTCTCATACTAATAAAAATGCAAACATGGCCAATCCAAACAAATGTAATAAAAAATGAGTGCAAAAGGGCATAGTGACACACTTAGGCAAAGGAGGAAGACACAAATTTGTTGCTCAATTTGTAATTATAAGTATTGCTGTACGTTTCTTCTTTAATTCAATGATTTATATTCATTTGAAGCTAATATAATTTTCACTTAATTACAAACAAAATATTATGCAAGAGAGCCCATCAAGGAAGAGATGGAGTATAGACTATCTTATGTGGATATCTTGCTCTTCAAGAAATACAACAAGCAAGAGGTGTGTGGACCCTTTGTTGGAGGTATACGTATCTAGACTGAGTGCAATTTTATGTTGGTTTATTATATTTCTATAGCGAATTAGTTTCTCCTATAATGATAATTTCAAGAACTAGTATTATATTTATATGCTTAAATATAGCTATTGTCACATCAATAATGATAGTTAATAGTTCTATATGAAATTAATGTCTACAATATGGATGCAAAAGGCAGAGAGAAAAGGATATGAGCCAAACATGGAGGGTAGTTGAGCCTACAGTTGACTAAACAAAGCAAGATGATGATAAGGTATCCAGAATTGCTAGTAATGATAATAGCCATTGGGTGGTAATGTTTAAGAGCAAAAATGGGCTACAAGAGATAAGGTTTTTGATAGTTGGGGACAAATCTAGTAGTTTAAGGTTGCGTGATATTGGTACAAGCTCGCTAGATCCAAAATAATGTATAGCTAGTAGATCAAGGATGGGGAAGATTGATATATTTTCTCTATATTTTTGCATGGCTATAATTCTAGTACAAGAGTCAAAACCATTTTTATTTTTGTATATACGTCTTGCATGTTTTTATGACTTACAATAAAACAAATAAAAATTTAATGGATGTTTCAAAATCTCATATGGGTGACCGTGTGTGTTCATCCTAGCAAATAATCTATCCTTCTTCACTATGAGACAAAATTCATTTCCAACAAAATGTTGAAGTGAGCCAGATGTGCCCACTTGCTATTGTCCATTTCCAAATCACGAGTTGGGGTAATCCATTCATGTTCAACTTCTTCTGACAAATTTCTAAATTTGGAGTCAACTTAAATAGTCACAAATGGGAATCATCCATTATTACTAAGCCCCTTCTCAAAAATTACAAAGGTGGAAGTCAACTTAACAATCCTTCTCATATTAAGAAACTATAAAACAAATACAAGTCTCTAACAAATAGGTCTTTACTATAATACAATAGTTGGAGATAATCTAGGATAGAGTGATCCTTGAAGTTGCCAATGTCCTTTCTCCAATCCGTCAAATCATGCCAAAGAATCACCTATGCAAATCTGATGGAGAGGTATGTTGAATCACCTGCCACCATCATAACCGATGACAGCTAGAACAGTTCATTCAAGATGTAGTAGCTAGGCTTCAATGTTGGCATACATTTCTTATCCATGTCACTCAATCTACACAAACATAATCAAATCTTGACATTTTAATATTAAAAGTAATAAGAGTTGGCATTTAGATAGTTAATGAAATGCTTATAAAATATTAGAGCAATTCCCAAGGGAGTATATGGATTAATCTAAATATACATGGATTAATCCATGTACATTTAGGTCTGTCAATCCCACTCATGTATTTGAATTTCTTCCTGTATCAAACATATAAGTTAGCTATCAAGTATGGTATGGTTATGTCCACTTTCTATCACCGAAACTATGCTTTTGAAGGAATTAGTACATGGTATATATGGGGGATTGCTTAATCCTTTATAAATTTGGGTATCCCGATAAGGGTACCATGTGCCTTTTATTAGTTCTAGATAATAGTAACACATCACCTAGTTCTCTTGTATCAGCTAGCCTGTACTGAAAGCAAACATTGAGCCTCTCTTTTTATTATCACTCAACCTAAGACTTGGTGAAATTCCTCATTTCTCAAGTTTAAATTATCATTTTTTCCACTTCCTGTGAATGAATGCATGTACTAACAACACCCATGGTGCTTGCTAAAGCTCAAAGTGACCCCTCGGAAAATATGCTTGAATCGGTCCAAATTTTGTCTTGTGTCTTTTTTTTTCATTCTCCATTCTTGAATTGATCAAAAGTTGGTCTTCGACTATGTATATGGGATAGAGCTTCTAATTATTCTTCTAATTATTCTATCATTATATCTATCCTTAGGGAATATTGTAGTGCATGAACAAAATGTAATTACTCATCTATGTCACATCCATATTTGAGACATGATATTTATATAGTATTTACTAAACCATTATTATGTACTTGTGCTATCCTCAAAGAGTTTGGTTGGCAAAGATTTTCCTAAACACCACAAACTAGTTTTGCCCCATTGGAGAGATTCATGTCTAAACCCCCAACTGCAATCATTTCTAGTGCACACTTGTTTTCCCATATATCTTTTTTTTTGGTTTGGCTCAATTTGGGCTCAATGTTATTATAGATTTAGACATTATTAATTTTATCCTTTTTTGGCTCCTTTCTTCTTTGCCTTTTCTACTTGCTCTTTGACTCTTAATAAGCACATCTAATCGTTCATAGGTCCTTATTTTTAGCATATCATTGCTAGATGATCTTAGTTCTTATTATGATTCTATAGATGTTGACCTATGTGTGTTGGACTTAGAGCTAGCACCACTTGCACTGTGACAAAAAAAATTCATATTTTTTATTTGGTATTGCTATCACTTTTATGCATGTTTGATAAGAGTGTGAGAATCAAGTAATAGCCTAGTGGCTCACTTTATTTTCATTTTCTAAGATATTTTAATTGACTGAGCGGATGAGTGGAATGGATTTTTGTAAATACCATGTGTGTGAATGATAAACACCATGGTTCCTATGTGGAGTAGGGAGGATGTGGACATATGGAAAAGAGAGGCTCCATATGGGATCCATGTGGGAAGACTCTCAAATTTCAATTTTTAAAGAGTCATGAGCATCTTGGGAAACTTGTCAAAATGTGCCAAAAAGGATGGTGACCCAATTTCTTATGTCAGCAAGGGGTGAAGGTATCTACTAGATGGAAATGTAACAAGTTAAAGGGAAAGAATTGCTCTATAAAAAGGAGCCTCTCTCCTCCCTCTCAAGTGTGACATTCTTCTCCTTATAGCTATGCCATCACCTTGTATCTTGCTCCACCCATAATTCCTTTTCTCCCTATCACTTTTGTACTTATCTCCAATTGGATTTTCTCTCTTGATGTCTTGAACTAATTCCATGCTCCCTTTTCCTCATTCTTCATGTGTTCGTGTGAGGATGTCTTTTTCAAATATAATAAGAGTGTATCTACTACTTTTCTAGGAGACCTCAATCCACTATGAATACTGAGGCTACTCCAACATTGAAGGAAATCGATACCTTTCAAATAGATCTGGATTCAGGCTTTGTATGCACAATTTTGATGGTACTGAGTAACCATGTCATAACTTTTTGCTCTAAACTTTGATTTTGGTAAAAGTTAAATAAATTTCTTTTTGCTTTCAAACTAATGTATTTATACTTTTGTTCTTAGTGGAGGAAAAAAGATATATAACTGTCTAAGTATTTAGGTCTATTATTTGGGATAGCTTCACTCATCCATAGAAAATTTTCAATAACCTTTCGCTCAATTATACAATTGTAAAAGTTTATCTATGTACAAAAATCTAATCTTTATATCTACAAGTCTATAATATCCATTTCATGATAAGAATTGATTGATTCATTACTTTATCTCTGTATACCATTGGTTTTCTACACATTAAACTCCTCTTAGTGTGGGTCACCCAACTAGTCCTTAGTAAAGTGCATGATTTTCAAAACATCCATTTTTTAAATCTATGATCTTTATTATTGTTTGAAAATTATTTGTCCCAACCATCCAATCGATACAAATTATCCGTATCAATTCAACTCTTTCACATCGATCCATGTGTTGTTGAGTCACAATATTTTCTTCCAGCAATAGTTTTCCCTCACTTTTAGAGATGATTGGTTAGCTAAAATAAATGCTTCCCCTGAACTCTTCCTATTTCTATGTTGGAGTATGACATCCCTTTGATTTCTATATGCTTTTTGATCTAGGGAGATAGAGACTGAGTGTCTATGGGCTTCATTTAGTGCCAAAATCTCCTTCCTCTTCTTCAATATGTGGGTTTAAGTCATGACCTAAAACTAAACCCCTAATTTTGTGCCAAATATTTTAGTAGAGATGCCAAGTACATTTTGCTTAGAACCCTTCTATCACAACCTCACAATCTTGCTAGATTGAAGGAAGCAAGGTCATATTTGGGAGAGCAAAATTTTTCTATTTCTACTTATATTTTGACACAAAATATTCAACATTCTTGTGCTCTATGAATCAGGAGAAGATCCAAGGAGATATCTTTGAGATCTCAATTGAGCATGCCATTTGAAAATTTTTTCTACGAAGGAGAAAACTAGAATACTTCTAGATTTCTTGGAGGGGATGTCTTAAACTTGGAGGGCATGGCCTAAACTTGACATGAGGTTTTGCAAGAAGAGACCAATAGTGATTGGGTAAAGTTGAGTAGAGGAATGAAGGAAAGATTTGGTATAATGGAGTCACCAAATGTTTTACTATTACAATTGGATCAAATTTCTTAAAAAGAAGGAGAGTTAGTTTCCACCTCAATTAGGTACGAGGCTTTGTTTGTTCAGTATCATCAAGCTTCTTTACATGTTGTTGTTTCTTCTTCTCCTCCTAATATGGGGGACTCTAAGGATTCCTTAGCAAGCGACCACTTAAGATGAGCAAGTTTGTCATAGCTTTGGATTCTGGCTTGTGTGATTTTTTTCTTAGGGATAATCCTTGTAATTTCAAAGCTCTTTCAAAGAGGCTTTTTACATTGCTTTGAAGAATCTAAATTGAGTCTATTCCAATCTTCTCCAAGTGGACTGACTCCATCACCTCATGTAGAGGTAGCTTAAATATCTTAGGTACTAGCCCCATCATTGAATGACAACTTTGCACATCTCATGGAATATTTTGCTTACTAATTCGAGGAATTTTGAGATTAAAAAGGGCCTCTTGCATTAGGCCCTTAAGAAACTTCATTAGAGGGTTGGCCAATGACAAGTCTCACACATTAAAATTATGGAGGATTGTAAACTTCTCCTCATTGGTGGACAAAAGGGCTTGTCATACATCACTTTCACCATGGTAACGGGGAATTTTAAATCCATGCTAGCAATTATAGCCATTAGATCAATGAAGAGCATTAGGGGCCTAAAATACATATTCATAATAATCGTTGATCTCAAATGATCTGATGGCTCCTATTCGATCGTGCACACATCATTATTGTTCCTGGCAACCGGATTTGGACCATTAGATCAATGTAGATCTAATGGATATGGTAGACTATAGGGTGAGCAGGCTCTGAGCATTGGACACATGGCATGACTCAGGTGGGGATTTAATTAGCTGGTGCACATGATCTTTTAAGTGTATAACGGCCAGCATTGGGCCATTAAATCAATTTAGATCTAATAGATGGGTACACTATAGGTAGACATGTAGAAACATGGAGCGCTTGGCGTGCGACTTGGCACACGGTTGCCCATAAGCACTTATGACCTATTGAAGATCTAACAATGCGCATTTGGTGCCAATTGTTCACCATTACATCTTCATCTAATCCTATACTATGCAATAGGTGCCTATCGGCCCTTGGATCTCCTACCCCTCCCATCTATCAAGCCTTAAATGCCTCGATTTGTGGCCATTGGATCCCAATTTCTCATCCAATAGATGAGAAAACATAGCAACTTCTCACCATAGGATCAATATTAAAGATCAACGATCATGAGGGGCCTCTTACTACCACCATTAGATGGGAGTTGGAATGCATCCAAGCCCTCCAAAGTGCCACATCACGTATTTAATGTCTTTAAGAGCCATCAAAATCCCTCCTTACCTTGAGCTCTTCACTTAGAATTAAGGAATTAATCCATTTCCCTAATCTCTCCCTTATGAGGCCCTTTTCGAGCTCAAAACTCCCCTAATAAGTTTGAAGTTGCATTTAGCAAACTCAAGGTCACCTAGGAGTGCATGGGATAAGACTAAGCCTATAGATACAAGCAATGTCATAAGTTATGAATGTCAAGAAAAGGGACATTATTTCCCTGAGTGTCCAAAATTGAGGAAAAGGAAGGATACAAATTTAGTACTAGGAAACATGTTCAAAAGGAGAAGAAGAAACCTTGATGCCATTAATGACAAAAAGGGGTCAAAAAGCTAGGAGTCGAGAAGAAGAAGAAGAAGACAAAGAAGTATAAGACAATGTAGAGAAACATAGGAAGAAGAAAAAGTCTTCTAGAAGGAAAATTGGATAGTCAAATCTTTCCCTTGGACAAGGATCTCTTAGTTATGGCCTCCTAACAAAACCTTAGGGAGAAAACTACATAGATCACAATTGGACAACTTTTGGCACTTTCACTAAAAGCAAGAAAGAATGAGGTACGCTCACCAGCAATAGAATCAAAGAAAAATAAGAAGATGCATAATGGGACTCCTATGGCTCAGAAAGTGGACATAGATGTTGGAGATTATGTATCATCATTTAAAATCTTCTTATCATATATCAATGGAGGTGCATCAATAAATTTCATGATTGAAAAGACAATGAAATATGTTGGTTTAATATTGCCTTCTATCAACTCTCTCTATTGCATCAAAATTGCTGATAACATGAGTGAAATCCCTAGGAGTGATAAAGAACTTGGTAGTGGATGTACGTGGTATTTTTGTGCCTACAACTTTTTAGGTTATTCCTAAAAAGCTAGATGTTAGTGCTTACCCATTGACCTTGGAAAGGCCAAGGCTTCACCAAGTGAAGGCAATTCAAAGTGGGAGACAAGTGGTCTTATCCTTCAAGAAGAGAATAAGAAGATCTACTACAATATCAAGAGTCACTAAAAAAGTGGTAGATATGTTTCTTCAACTTCCAAAAGTTTTTGAGTCAAAGTCATTTGATAAGAAATAAACAATTGCTTGCACCTAGGAGTCCATCTCAACAGGAGAGGTGGAAGGAGTTTATTTGGTCTTTACCTAGGAGTTGATCCAAGGAACCATTGAAGGAGATCAAGCTTTGTAAGAAGGACTTTATTCAACTAAATTCAAGGGAGAATATGAAAGTCACCAATATTTGCCAACAAAATTCCATAATAGTGCTAAGAGGGACAATTACTTGAAAATATTGGATGGATTTCCTAACCGTTTTTTAAACAACTACTCATAACTATGGTAACCTACTTTAGTAGAGCACAAGATTGATCTTAATCCCCAAATCAAGCCAGTGGTGTAGTAGCTAAGGTGCTTGTGGGAGTAGTGCAAGAAGAGGTGCTTAAGAAGGATGTAACTAACTTGCATCAAGTAGGGTTTACTTTTGTAGTAGAGAATTTATATAGTGGATTTCTCCAATGGTGGTCACCCCAAAAAAGGATGGAAAATGGTGTGCTTTGTGGACTTTTGAATTTTGCATTTGTTAAAGCCATGTGGATAACTTGGAATGGAATTGCAAAGAGTTGATGATGCAAAAGGGTGCCTTAATCCTAGAAAATGCTACTTAACACAGAAGAAGGTAGCTCTCTTGGGACATGTTATCTTATAGGAAGGCATAGATATGGACCCCAAGAACATACAACCAATTATGGCCCTTCCACCACCCACCAATGTAAGGGAGGTAAGGATATTTTGGGTAAAACAAAGTACTACCAACACTTTGTTGACTGTTTTTTGAAAAATTGTATCCTATAGATTTGTAGATAAAGAAAAATTTTCCCTTTCAATGGGGGCTAGATCAAGCTAAACCCTTTTTTTGACTTAAGGAATACATGAGTCAGGGTCCAGATATGTAACATCCTAGGTGGAGGAATGGCTTTTATGTGAATCCAAGTGTATCATAACATTTAGGGGTGTCGTACTCTTGCAAAAGGGAGAGCAAAGACACATGCAACCTATGTATTATGGAAGTTGACAACTCACCTATGCTAACCTTGGAGAGAAGTTCAGATCATACCTGCTACCTTGCCCCTTTTTCTTCCTTACATCTCAACCTTCTTTACAATTCTTTTTTTGGAAACCCAATCCTATGGGAGATTCTGCATGATGGATTTGTGAGCTTTAAGAATTCTCTTTCACTTTTTTTATAAAAAGTACCACTAGGGCCTCCCTTTTACATGAAAAGAACGAGAAGAAGAAAGAAGGACAAATGAAGAAGTATGTGAATATTTAGAGACTCCACCAAGTACTCTCACTTTGCACTTTGATGAAGCTTCTTGGTAATGTGGACTAGGGGGATAATTTTATTTGATTTAGAAGGAAAAGAGGTATGGGTCAACTATGGAGAATTTTCAAATTCTATATCAAATAATGTGTCTGAATACAATTATTAATATTTGTATTAGAGGTTTGACTAGAGGAGGAAGTCCAAGAGGTATAGTTTAAAATATATTCTCAATTGGCTATTATGCAAAAGAAAGGAGAATATCTACAAGGCAAGGAGTCCTAATATGTAAGAATTATACAAAAGAGTAATGGAGAAATGGATTTAAAACAACATTTTGAGTTTTAAAAATATATGCATGTTTTAGGGAATAATAATCAAGAAATTGATGAGTTGGTGACAAAACTATATTTGTTCAATATATCTACTTTTGCTTTAGAGCTACATGATTTTCAACATAACTTAGATATAGGATGCTTCCCTCATGGATTCAACCATCAACAGAAGTGAGGAAATCTTGTCCATACACAATTCTAGGCAATGCTCTCTACGGGCAAGGTAGAGATAAGGCTCTTAAGAAGGTCGTTAAAAGGATTATGGAACTATGCCATGAATGCTCGGGTCACTTTTCCTCAACTAAAACAACTCAGAGGATCCTCAAAATAAGTTATTACTTGCCTAGGCTCAACAAAGACTTCCATGAGTGGTGCTAAAGCTGTGAAATGTGCCAAGCATATGGGTGCAAGTAGTTAGTTCTTGGACAACATATGGTCCATTTGAGATATGGGGATTAGATTTTGTTAGTCCACTCCCTTGCTCCTCACATGGGAACTATTATAGATTGGTGGCCACATATTATGAAACTAGATCAAAGACAAAGGCTATAGTCAATAATAAGGCAACAATGGTGGCATCTTTTTTCAGAGAGTACATATGTGCCTAAATTTGGTCTTCCATTGAAAATCCCTATAGATAGAGGGAGGTCCTTTAGGAATGAGTTGATGGAATATTTGGTACATAAATTAATAATAATTCATGTCAAGTTAACTTCCTATTATCGTTAATTCAATAATTTAGTAGAAAAAACTAATGGTTTTCTTTGTGGATCTTTGTCAAAACTAGTGGATGCCATGAAAAGAAAGTGGGATGTGCATGTGATGAAGGTCCTATGGGGTTATAGAAACACGCATGATATCTCTCTTCATTTCACACCTTTTTATCTAGTTTATGGGGTGGAGGCCATTTTGCCAATAGAATTGGAAATCACAAGCCTTTGCACATGTTTTTCATGATCAAAAGATGAAAAAGAAACTCATGCCCAAAATCTAGTACAATTGGAGACCTTGGATGAGAAGTGGCTTTAAGCAATTCAAAATTTGGAGGCAACACAACATAGTGTAAAGCAAGGCATGATGATCTCCCAAAGAAGAAGAAGAAGTTAGAAATCAAGAAAGGAAGTTTGGTCTTGAGATTTGATGGTTGTGTAGAGAAAAAACGTCTTTGATGTTGGGAAGGCCCCTTTAAGGTAAAACAAATGCACACCTATCTTTTGGAATATGTAGACAACCAAGAGCTTTTGGGACATACCAATGAATACCAATTGATAAGTTTTTACCCTAGACACCTTGGCCAAAAAGCCCTCAAGGAATTCTTGGGAATCTATTGGGCGGGAAAGATATGACACAAAAATTTAATTTGATATTTGTATTACTTTGGCTATCACTTTATTTTCATTTTTTAAGATATTTTATGGGATTGAGAGGATGATCGGAATGGATCATTGTAAATACCATGTGTATGAATGATAAATACCATGGTATGGGGTGAGATATTTGCAAATGCAATATTATGAGGGCTTTAAAGAATAGGAAGAGTGAGTCATATAAATAAGTGGGTCTCATACCATGTGTGCTCTCTTATGTTTGCTCAATAACATAAGAGAGATCCCAAGCCAAGCATGTGGAGGCGATGTGGAGGAGTGTGGAAGATTGTGGGATCAAGAGGAATCCTTCTAAAATTCCTATGTGGAGTAAGGAGGATGTGGACATATGGAAGAGAGAGTCTCCTTGTGGGCTCCATGTGGGAAGACTTTCTCAAATTTTAACGAGTCATGAGTATCTTGTGATGGGATATTTGTCAAATGTGACCAAAAGGATGATTGATACTAACCCATGTCCTTATGTCATGACTCACCAAGGGGTGAGGGTAACTACTTGATGGAAATGTAACAAGGTAAAGGAGGGTGAGAATGGCTCTATAAGAGGAGCCTCCCTCCTCCCTCTCAAGGGGTGAAGGTATCTACTAGATGGAAATGTAACAAGGCAAAGGAGGGTGAGAATTGCTCTATAAGAGGAGCCTCTCTCCTCCCTCTCAAGTGCCTCATTATTTCCCCTTGTAGCTATTTGTGCCTCATTCTTCTCCTTGTAGCTATGCTATCACCTTGTATCTAGCTTCACTCATACTTCCTCCTCTCCCTAGATCATTAGTCTCTTACTTTTATACCTCTCTCTAATTGAACATTCTCTCTTGATGTCTTGAATTAATCTTGTTACCTTTTCCTCATTCTTTTCTTATCCCTCTCCTCTTTGCTTCAAAGCTTCATGCATCCAGATGAGGAGTTCTTTTTCAAATATGCTATGAATAGTGATAGGTACTACAAAATTGAGGGAAATTGCTGCCTCTCAAATAGAATTGGATTCAAGCCTTATATGGATCATTAATTTTGCTCCAAACTCTGATTTTGATTAAAATTATCAAAATCTTTATCTTTTTAAGATCTATCCACAAATGTATTTGGATATTTCTCCTAAGTAGAGGAGAAAGAGATATTAGTATCTGGGTATCGTGGTCTATTATTTGTGACAATTTTTCTTATCCATAGAAAATTGCAATAACTTTGTCTAATTGTGAGAGATTTTATATGGATGAAAATATCTTCTCTATCTCTATAAGTTTTTAATGTCCTTTTTATTAATAAGAATATATTTCATTCATTAGTTCATCTCTACTTTTGTTGGTTTTCTACACATTTAAACCCCTTCTAGTCTGGGTCACCCAACTAAGAGTATCTTTTTTGGAATAGCCATTTTTTCAAATATATGGTCTTTGTTTTTTTTTTAAATGATTTAGATCACTGTTCAATATGTCCAAATAAGCCTTAATTAATTCACCCCTTTCCATCAATTCATATGGTGTTGAGTTATAAGATTTTCTTCCTATAAAGGCTCACCCTCACTCTTGAAGCTGATCAGTTAGGTCAAATCAATGCATCCCCTGATTCCTTCCTTGATTGTAATCTCACCTTTGATGTCTACATAGTTGTTTTGATCTAGGGAGGTAAAAGTGAGCATCCCTTTGGCTTCATTTAATGCCAAAAACTCCTTCCTCTTCTTCAACATGTGGGTTTGAGACATGACCCAAACTAAATCCCTAGGTTTGTGTCACCATACCATTAAATTATATTTTTTGGAGTTTTATCTTTACAATTGTACAATGATCATTGCCTACTAATTCTTAATTTAATTTTCAAGCATCCTTATAGCATTGTCTATCTGTTCTATTGTTTGCAATTGTAATGATCCATTTAGTGGTGAATTTCTACATGCAATACTTTGACAATTATTTCAATTAGCTATTAGTGACATATCTCTCTGTGTGGTTATACTTTGTAGATTTATGAAATTTTCTATCATAGTTTATCAACTCTTTTGAATTGCCTTTGGCAATCTTAGTTTCTTTATAACTTTTTTTGAGATTTTATGACTACTTGAGCTTGTGTCTAAGACACTTGGGGGGAGATCCAGGCACTAGGAAAAATCTTGTAAATACAATATAAAGTAATATCTGGGTCATGAAATATTTGTCTCCACATCCATATTGAGGTACTATTCCTATGGCTCCCCTATGAGAGCTTATATAAATGCTCAAATAATCTTCCTCTAGTTGTGATGTACCTCATAGCCATCTTTGCTCAAAGTGAGAGATCTCAACAAGGGAAGTGGAACGGAAGAGGGTGACAGAAAGGGAGAGCCAGAAGAGAGAGCCACACAAGTTTTGGTGGGTGCAGAACACCCTAATCTTCTATGTCATCCATATATATAGGTGTTTGAGTATTGTACATAACCGAGGCTAAGGTACAATGGCCTTTAACACCCACAACCTCCCACTTAAAGGCCAATATGCCTTTAAGGGAGAACATCCAGTGAGCATACTATCCAATGCCCATCAATACATTAAAATACTCAAACTGCTGACTAGGTAGACTCTTTGTCAGCATATCTACAGGGTTGTCATCTATTGAACCTTGATAAGCTCTATGTGCTTGTCCTCAAGTACCTCCCTAATGAAACGGTACCTGACCTCAATGTGTTTGGTCTTTGCATGAAAGACTGGATTTCATGCTATAGTTAAAAAGCATTGATGGAATCACTATGCAATGTCGGTACACCTATATGAATCCCCAAATCCCCCACTAGCCAATCACATTTGGAAAAAAGGGAGTTCAATTTGGGGCCTTTTAGGGTTTATAAAAATATTCTCTCAACCAATTACAAGAGGGCCAACATAACGTTGGAAAATACCAAAAACCATGTAAAAATATAAAATAAGTCATATTTAAAATCTTTTTCTTTTATTATGTTTGACATACGCGATCTTCAAAAGATGAATTTTTGTGCACTATTTGATGATCTGACATTGCCAGCACATCCAAACAGGCCAAAACCCTCAAATCGACCCTGGAGACACCGAAAATTGATGCCCAGAGGTTCGAAAAGGGTTAATATGCCCAAAAAGGGGGATTTGCACAAAAATGTGATTTGTCCAACTGGCCAAATCGCATTTTTGTGCAGTCCAGCTAGCCAAATCATGTTTTTATGCAAATCCCACATTCTGAACATTTTTGCCCTTTTCGAGTCTCCAAGCATCAATTTTTTGTGTCTCCAGGGTCGATTTGAGGGTTTTGGCCTGCTTCGCACTAGCAATGTCAGAATCATCAAATACTGCATAGAAAATCAAGGTACTTATATATGCATTTAATATGAAGCTTGAGTATTAGACTGGCATTTTTGCAGTAAGTATCCATATTTTATGGCATTTTCCATATTTTGAGTGCAACAAAAATAGATAAATAGTGAATTTCTTACTGGGCCCCAAAATGAGTTCCCTTCTTTCCTAATGAGCCATATAGCCTCCTTGCAACCCTCTATGGCTGCAACATACTCGGCTTCTGTGGTAAACAAAGCAATGCACTTTTGTGCACGAGACATCCATGACATTACACCACGTAGAAAGGTGAACACATAGCTAGAAGTGGATCTCCTACTATCCATATGCCTTGCATAGTCTGAATCTGTCTACCCAAGTACACGCATCTCTCCTCTCCCAGAGCAGATACACATCTTCTTGGTACCCTTCATGTACCTCATGATGCACTTAACTGCCTCCCAATGCCTCTTTCCTAGATTATCCATATACCGGCTAACAACTCCCATTGCAAATGCAATGTCCGGTCTAGTAGCTATCATAGCATACATAAGACTCCCAACCATTGATGCATAAGGAACCTTGGCCATCATGGCCCTCTCCTCATCTAATTTGGGACTATCTGCCTCGCTTAGTTTCACATATGGAGGCATTGGAGTACTTATTGCCTTCCCCCCCTCGATATTGAAATGCTACAACACTTTTGTAACATACTCCTTCTGTGAAATCCAAAGAAGTTTCCTACTTATTTCCTTTCCCCCCTCCATATTGAAATGCTGCAACACTTTTTTAACAGACTCCTTCTATGAAAGCCAAAGGAGTTTCCTACTCCGGTCACACGTGATGTGCATACCAAGAATATGACTTGCAGGTCCCAAATCCTTCATGTCAAAGGCCTCATGCAGGTTGGCCTTTGATGCAGCTAGCTCATAAGTGTTCTTGTAAGCCAATAGCATATCATCCACATAAAGTGCCAGAGTATCAGGCTATTATCCCTAGCCCTTTTAGTGTAGAGGCAGTGAACAATCTCACTTCTTTTGAAACCCTGGGACCGAATGAAAGCATCAAACTTTTGATACCATTCTCTAGGTGCGTGCTTAAAGCCATAAAGACTCTTTTTCAACATGCAAACCAAATGCTCTTTGCCCTTTTCTTCAAAGCCTTCCGGCTGTACCATGTAAATTTCCTCATACAGATCTCCGTGCAAGAAAGTTGTCTTAACATCCATTTGCATAAGCTCCATATCCTCTATTGCCACAAGTCCAAGTGTGCATTTAAGTGTGGTCATCTTCACAACTGGAGAGAAGATTTCATCAAAGTCCACACTCTTCTCTTGCTTGAACCCTTTAGCAACCCAATGTGCCTTGTACTTAGGCACATCATCACTTGTGACCTTCATCTTGTAGACCCATTTACATGGCAATGTTTTCTTTCTATGTGGCAAAGAAACCAAGTCCCAAGTCTTATTCTTTATGAGTGAACTCATCTTTGATTTCATAGCATACTCCCACTTGCACTGATCCTTGTGTATCCTAGCCTCACTATAGCAAGAAGGCTCCCCGCAATCAGTAAGCATCACATAGTTTGCCCCTGGAACAAATCTCTCAGGCGGTCTAGACACTCTAGATGATCTTCTCAAGGACATTTCAGCTTGCTGTCCCACCTACATATTAGCCACATTTGGCTCATCATTGTCACCAATAGATGATCCGCCCTTGATTGTGTACCTCTGGGAGTACCTAATGGCACCATTTCCTGCACATTCGGTGCATGGATAGCTTGCTGTCTATCAACATATGTGGGTGGCTTCACATCATGGAAAGTGATTCTCCTCATTTCAATATCCCTCATGGGTGTCTTATGCATCTTCTTCTCATTGAAGACCACATCATGGCTTCGTATGATATTCTTTGCTTATAGATCCCAAAGACGATAGCCCATCTCTCCACTTTCACCATAACCCAGAAAGATGCATTTCCTAGACTTAGGATCTAGCTTCTTCTGAAGCTCTTTTAGCACATGTGCATATGCCTCACACCCATATATATGTAAATGAGAGTAAGAGGGCCTGCCTCTTCAGGAATACCACCATCCAAACTCTTACTAGGTGATCTATTGATAACATGCACTGCAGTCTTCATTGCCTTAGCCCAAAAACCACCATAAATACTTGCATTGGAAAGCATACATTACAACTTTCTTGAATGGTGCAGTTCATTTGTTTTGCAACTTGATTTTTCTCTAGTGTACAAGGGGATGTGAGCTCTCTCTTGAGATCCCACGTGTATCATAGAAATGTTGAAAGGCATGAAAGAGATACTCTCCACCATTGTCAGTCCATAGGCATTTAAGCATTCTACTTGATTGATTTTCAACCAAGGCCAGCCATTTCTAAAATACTTGGAACACATCGCTCTTCCGAGCTATGGCATAAGCCACACTTTCCTAGTTGTATCATCAATGAATGTCACATAGTATTCAGCCCCACCTAATGACCGTGTAGGCATGGGACTACATACATCTAAATGCACTAAATAAAGCCTTTCAAGCTCTTTCTTTCCCCTTCTTTTATGGGTTGATTTAGTCCACTTCCCCTAGAGATAATGCTCACAAAATTCAAAGTTAAAAAAACTCAAACGCAGTACATAACCCAAATGACATAAGACTCTCATTCCATTCTGACTCATATGCCCCAACCTGCAAAGCCACAAAGAAGTACTTGGATGCTCGGTTATTGCAACAACATGATCAGACACCCCTGATACATGTAAGGGATACAAAGTCCCACACTTGGCACCCCTAGCTAAAACCATAGAGCCCTTCTGAATTTTTCAACTTTGAAAGCCAAAAGTGGTCTAAAAAATAGCATCATCTAGCTGACCCACTGAAATAAGACTCTTGGTCAGCTTAGGAACATGTCTCACATTTTTCAAAGCAAATGCAGACCCATTTGCAAAAGAAAACTTTATATTACCTGCTCCCACTATGTCACATGCACAGTTATTTCCAAGATGCACACAACCTATCTTTCCACTGTCATAAGTGGAGAACCATTTCCTATGGGAGTAACATGGAATGAAGCACCAGAATTCAAAATCCAATCTTGGGAATCTGCATCGTTTGAAGTGGTAAGCAAGTCTACAGGAAGACTAGACATGAAGAGAATGTCATTGTCACTATCATGAGTGATTGCATTGATCTCCTTGATCTTCACTTTTCCTTTGTCCTCCCTGGGACTCTCTTCCTTCTTATTTGCACCCCGATTTGCATTATTTTTCTTATCCTTTTGCTCTCTTTTCAGCTTGTAGCAATCCTTTTTCATGTCGCCCTTCTTGTTGCAATAGTAACACTTAATGTTCTGTGCCCTGGATTTGCTACGAGATTTCCCTCTTTCTTGGGACTTCCTCCTAAACTATGATCTACCCCGTTGCACATTTAAGGCTACATCATGCTTGTTGCCATCCATAGACTTACATCTAATCTCCTTGGCCAACAGGCTACCCACAACATCATCAAACTTCAGTATTCCACTAGGTGTAGAGTTATTGACAGCTGTACAAAAGGTATCCCATGAGGATGGTAATGAACATAAGAGAAATATTGCCCTAGTCTTTGCATTAAAAATCATATTCTGAGCCTGAAGCTAGCTGAAAATAATATGAAATTCATTTAAGTGAGAAGCAATGGAGACCCTTCCTTCATTTGTAGCTCAAACAACCTCTTCATGAGGTAAACTTTATTAGAGGCGGTTGGAATATGTCTTTCCCTTGTTGACATAGGGTTTACATTTTTTTAATATAAATAAAAAGAAGTTTTTTGTTGCTACAATATGAAGCTTCATTTCTAAAGGAACTTTAAAAACTTGTTGATTTTAAATTATTATTTGGTACTTGTTTGCATTTAGAAGTCCAAAGGTAATAGATGTTGTACTCAATCTTTTAATTCTCTTATTATACTAGATTACTTTCTATATATGTATTGAATATATTGATAGACACTATATATTCTCATTCTAAAAAATATCTTGGCAGTATATCTTCATCTATCGCCTAAATAATGCATGTAAGAATCACAATGACTTAATATTCAAGAAAAGATATCCACTTAAATCCTCATAAATTGACATTTAAGAAATTTATTACACTTGCACATAAAATAGACATGCAAAGATTATCATTTAGGGAGATAAAACATGTAGACCAACCTTTCAGTTGGTTCTTTAAAAGGCACATTCCAAGCATTGCTCCTCTAAGCCCATAACTATTCTAGTGTGTTTTTCATTAAAATATTCCAAACTTGTATGTGACTTTTGTACCTCTTTTGTATTTTATTTTGGTAAATGAGTGTATAAGAAAAAAAGTTAATTTGTTCTAGCATTTCACTAATTACTCAAGCATTTCACTAGTTAGCATACTTTTTTTCAAACTAATATGTACTTTATCAAATGCATTGTCATCCTATGAGTAAGGACAATAAATATTAGGGCTCACTTATTTTTGCACTTATAAATGATTACCTTGAAGATTTATCAAATATAGCTATGAAAACTTTAAATGATTAAATTTTTTATCATACAAACAGTGCCTCAAATTTCTTTATGCTACAGGATTAGTTCTTTAAATGATCAACATCTTTGTATGCTACTTAAAAACATATAAATATTCCTAATAAGAGTGGTATTTTTAATGTCATTATTATTTTTAAATAACAGGGGTATTGTTAATGTCATTTTCATCAAAAAGATACATATAGATAAGGAAGATAGTCATCCAAATTTGTTGAGGTTGAATCTTTATTGCATAGAGAACTTTGAAAATATTGTATAACTTGAAGTTTTTTTCCAACCCCTTAAAGGCACATTTTAAGGTCATCATCCCCTCAAGCTTAACATTGGGGGAGATCATCAGGTGGTGGTGGAATGTTATTGTATGCATCTTGCTTACTTTTGACCCAAAATACTGTTCTCATCCCCCAATATTGATGGACTTCAACATGGCAATGGAAGAGCCAAACACCTACAAGAGTAAAGTTTTAGTTCCTTGTAATAAGTTTTAGTTCTCATCCATAATGAGCATTGAAAGTCATAAATGAGAGTATTCAACCTTGTCTCATCAACCTTGTCTCATGATCTTAAATATGGACCCAATAAGACTCTTCTTGAGCAATATGGTATTATTTCCTTTGAAATTCTTTTTTTTTGTGTATGAATCTAGGATTTATTGTTAGAAATCAAAAGAGATCACCAAATCTAATTGCAAGAACTTATCACCTAATAATTATCCTTGTATGTTTTTTTCTTGTAAACACAATGGTATCCTCCTTAGTCCTCATAAGTTCAATCAATAATGGAACTCTTATTCATCTATATTATTATCAAACTATAGACATCAAATGTTTGAATCACATTCATTGAGAAGATAAATATAGATACAAACAATAAGACATATGAACATAAAGGGAACATGAGAAGTATTTTGAGATTTTAAATCAAGAGAAGCATGTAAAAATGTATCTTATCATGATTTTATCATTGATAAGAGAATCACTAACGTAATATGCCATCTCATATTATCTCATCCTATGTACATAATTCCCAACTATGTAGAAAGCTAAATTTAGATTGTGACAGTTCAAGGCGTTTATCAATTACTTGAAAAACATGGATTTCAAGAGTATAGTTTTGAAATTTATGCATGAACTCAAAAAGTCAATGAGAAACATAAAGACTATATGAATTTTGAAATTTTAAAAAAGTAATAGATAAAAAATAAGCATTAGTTTTTTGAGAAATTATCCTTTGGACTTATGAAAAAGATGATATCCTAGAATTAACTTATGATTAAATAAAACATTTGACATATGGAAGGAATAAGAAGAGTAATGGGGTGGAATAATGCCAAACAACATGATCATGATGCTAACGTAGATAGCAAGGAATTTAAACCTTATTTATCTATGCTTTTCTCTAGTTATTGACATTTCTACTAATTAATAATGTTTTAAGGGATTCTAATTGTAGTTTAACAACTTATTCCAACAAACTGAATATGGGTGTTATAGATACTTTCTTGATGCCTAGTTAGGTACCTCAAACATGCAACATCTATATTTGTGAGATCCACTGCTCACTTGGGTTTTTCTTGGGAGTGGGGCCTCTTAAGAATACCTAAATAGGTTGAGACCCATCTAGGCTTGCATCTTCCTAACAACATCTCTACATATATGGGGCTACAAATGGTGGATCCCACATCTGGATAGATAAAGGCTGGCTCCTAATGGTCCAAGTTCCATTTTGGACCACTGAACTTGCCATTTTTGGCTTTTCAAAAAGGAATACTATGAATCCATTCCTCAAGAAGCGAATGTTGGATAGCACTAGGCCTTTTCATGACCACAAGTTTTGTACCCATCCCTCTAGGGATGCTACTAGTGGTCTCGAGGTCATGGATGTACCCAACCACCGCACAAGAGCTAAGTCATTTCCTTGATTTGTTTAGCAGACCAATGTGGACTTTAACATAGAGGAGCTTACCTAACAAGATTTCTCCATCTTGTTTATCATTTCTGTGAGCTCCTTGGCTCTATTGTTCATCTCTGTTTCTTTTGGGAGGGTCTTGGAAGATCTTCCTTGCCTTGCTGCTGCTGCTGAGGGCTGCCCATGATGTGTGTCTTGGCATGCCTCCTTCCAAAGCCCCTATTTAGGTCGAGTTTCCTGTCCTTTGATTGTCACTCTTTTCTTAAGTGGAGATGTTACTGTGGTTGTTCCTAGGGATAAAAACGGAAAATTTTATTAACCCATAGTGAGGCAACCCACACACATGCATGCTAATGAACTTTGGCTATAGATCCCCCCTTTGATCAAGATAGTAGATGGGAATGGCTATGAGATCATCCAAAAGGTGTTTTTTAAGAACATCCTAAATTCTTTCTTCTTGTGTGGTTTAGGGGTCCATTTCATTAGAGAAGGTCCCTCTAGTACTCATAGAAATGTGGTAAGAAAAATTGAGGAGGCGCCAACAAAAGCAAATAAATAGGATCAGAGAAAGATAGGGGAGAAGAAAGAGAAGGCCAAGACATAGAAAGAGAAGGGAAAGGCAATTGACCTAACAAATAGATTCAAGACCCTAAGAAAGGAAGCACAAAAAGAGGAGGCCACTGAAGATACCAGGTTGGAGGAGGAGGAAGAAGTAGTCCCAAAAATGTAGGCTTTTAAAGAACAACTACTCAAAGCAGATAAAGAAAAGGTAGTTAAGGCTCCTTTCACAATTGTAAGGGAAAAATAATCGACCCAATAGGAGAAGAGGGGGCAAACAAGCAGGTTGGGGGAACCACCCCCTGGACCATCAAATGTTGAGAGGAAGAAAAGTAGACTATCAAGAGGCTTCACAGTCTCCCCCCAGCAAAGCCCAATACAATTCAAAAAGAAGAGAAGCAAAAATTTTTAACAATCATGCAAGACACCAATCAAAACACCTTTTCACTTTTTAGTGTCAACGCCCAAGGATTGACCAACGATTTGAAACCAATCATTTTCAAGTAGTGGATGCGCAAGTCTAGATTAAAGTTATATTTTTTAGCACTACAAGAGGTCAAAGTAGGAGGAGAGAAGCTAAGATGGCAATTAAAACAGATAAATAATAGATTGCTTTGGTTCATAATGAAGCACGAGGACAGGAGAGGTGGTGCAGTTCTAGGAGTAGGAGCCCATTTGACAAGCTTTCTAGAAAGGCCGCTCAACTCTCTAGGGAAATGTGGAATTGGAGTAGAGTTTAGACACAAGAATTCAAAGTGTGACATTTTTTCAGTCTATGCTCCAAACACGGCAAGGTAGAGAACATTGCTAAGGGAGACATGCGCCCTTGGTAGGGATACTATACTTTTGGGAGACTTCAATCATGGTAGAGACTAGCATAGGTAGATGGAAGGCTTGGAACCAATATCAGAGGGAGTGAAGCCAGGGCATGGCAAAAGGTCAAAGAATGATCAGAGCTGATTCACATCTCCAAAGAAACTACTTTCACGTGGACCAATAATCAGTGCAGATCATCACACAGGAAGGCAAGGATCAACAAAATCTATGCCTCTAATTTCATTTACAAGGATGCACTAATGATCAAGGTCAAAGGGCTCACCACCCTCCCTTTCTCACATAATAACACAGTTTTTTTGCATGTGGATAGGGGGGAGGAAAGAAGAGGCAAGTATTGGTTTAATGCTAACCCTTTCTTCTTTCAACTACCCTATGTCAAGGACAAAGTTAGCAGCATTTGGCAGGTGACTTTTGGGGGAACAACTCACACTTTTGACAAATGGGTCAGGGCAATAGAGAGGAAAAAAAATTTCCTTAAGTCAATTAAGAAAAGAGCGAAAAAGTCAAGAAGGGAGAGAAGGGAAAGATTGGAGGAAGAAATGAAAGCACGAGAAGAAGATTCTACTGAACACAGTTAGAACAAGTACGAAGAATGCAAGGAAAACCTTATAAGAGAAGCTTTAATTGAAGCACACTAGGCATCCCTCTATTCAAGAGAATGGTGCATGAGCAAAGGCGATAGGGCAAACAAAGGGATGTTCAAGATGCTATGGAAAAAATACATTGAAGAAAGCATTGAAAAACTCAATGTTGGGGGGCAGACACTAAGCATCCAGGACTAGATTCTATAAGCGGTAGCGCAACACTTCCAACATATAGTGGGGAACCAAAATACTCATCTGCTAGGAAGTAAGAAGCAGCGAGTGGTGCAGTCAAGCCTCCTAAAGTGGTAGTAGGCTTTGACACGGCCTTCCTAGAAAGGGAGGTCACAATGGAGGAACTAAAGGCAATAGCAAATCAAATGGAAAAGGGGAAGACATCGAGGGAATATAGCCTTCCAATTGAATATTTTTAGGTCTACTGGGAGACTCTAAGCCCTTTCCTTATGATGTTGTGGCATGAAACTATAGAGAAAGGATTTTTTGACTCTAGAATTAACACAAGAATGATTAAGTTAATCTCGAAAGGGGTCCGGAGGAGGAGATTAAGAACTGGAGGCTGCCACTCACAATGCTAAACACTTGCTACAAAATATTTGCGAAGGTATTATCTCTTAGACTAAAAGGGAAAATGTAGGTCTAGATTAGAGAGGAACAAAAAGGCTTTATATAGGGATGACACATTCTTAAAGCAATCCTCATGCTGTGGGAAGGACTGGAATATGCAAAAGGTCATGGGCAGGATATTTGCTTCATGAAAGTCAACTTTGACAAAGCCTATGATAGAATGGAATGGGGTTTTATCCTCCAGCCCCTACAGGACATGGGAAAAGGACCTATCTTTAGGAGCTATGTCAACGCATTGCTACAAGGGGCAAAAGCAAAAGTGCAAGTCAATGGCCACACATCAGATGCTTTATCTTCAAAGAGGTCCATCATACAAGGCTAACCTCTGTCTCCACTACTCTTCACCATAGTGGTTAACTCACTAGGATGGCTAATTCAAAGAGAAGTCAAGCAGGGAGCATCATGGACATCCAACTAGAAGGGAACAAACATATTGTGTGCCAACAATTCGCTTGATGTCATGAACCTCACCCCCGCAAACGACCCCAGGTCAGTAGACTTAGTGTTGAACTGCCTCGATAACTTTTGTCTAGCTTCTGGGTCAAAGGTCAACCACAGCAAGACTGGAATTTTTGGCACAAGATCACAACCACCAAATGAACTTCTAGCAATGGGTTGCAAAGTAATTAAAGAAGGTGAGGTTTTCAGGTTGCTCGAAATCCCAATGGGCTTAGATGCTCAAACAAAAACAGGTGGGAATGGGTCATAAAAAATATCAAAGAGAAGATCTCAAAATGGCAAGGTCTTCAACCCACTCCTGCCAAGAGAAAGTTTGTTTTGAACCACCACATCTACCCTTCACTAATTTACTTTATTTCCTACTCGTTCTCATCAAAGAAAGCACTCAATCATATCAATACACTCTTTAAGGCTTTCCTATGGGGAGGAGACTTGGGGCAAAGAAAGATGGCTCAAGTGCAATGGAGATTTTGCACAATGCCCAAAGAGAAATGAGGTTTTGGCATAGTAAATAAGGAAATGAAAGTGGTGGCAAGATTCATGGGACAATGGATCATAAAGACCTTTGAGGCACCTCACATTGACTAGGCCTTTCTTGTGAGAAAAACATCAAAAATCTCAAACCCGCTAGATGTAAAAACTGGAAAGATCTCCCTGAAGGCACAACAGTCTTCAGTAGGGAACCTTTTGTGGCTAAAGGTTCTGAATTATGGAAGGGGATGTGGAAAGCGTGGAAAATTCTCAAACTGCATCTCCTTTGGAAAGGTTTTTTTGAGGAAAACACGAACCTTTTGTAGCCAAGACTCTGTCTAGTTTTCGATTATCCTATATTATTCTCCCATAGATGAACGCTCCATCAAAGGGGCCCTCTACCTTAACAAAAAATAAATTAGATGCTGGTAAGACTTGTGGCACTGGCCAAATAGAAAGTGGAAGAGTGATGAGGTGGTAGCAACATAATTTAGACTAAACCGGTTCGATACCAACCTAATCAAGGAACGACAAAATATGTGGGATGTGGAATCTCTAGCATGGATGGGAGGAAGGTCCAAGCCTTCGATCAGAGAATTCAAATGGGTGGGGTAAAATCAACTCAGCCCAATGCCCATTATTTAGGAACCAAAAATGGATAAGATGGGACTCGGCGGCAAAATGGGAAAGGAGGATTGAAAAGATGTGGGACAAGGAAATCCCAAAAAAACAATCGTTCTTGCTATGGCTCATCATACCAAGGGAGTCTGGATAGTAGGTAAAGCCCAAAGCATTGCGAGGGGATGGGAAGTGTGCACATTGCAAAAGGGAGACAGAGGATATTCCCCACCTCTTCATGAACTATATATACGCAACCAATGTTTGGAATCTTACAAGAAGACAAATAATGGGTTTCCTGATGCATTATGCATACCTATTCTTGGGGGACACTCCATCAAGAGCATCGAGGCACTGGCAATAGTACGAGTGCACTTTGGGTGTTATGGACTCAAAGATGTTCTGTTCATTTTTTAAATGATTTTATTGATGTTGCTCTCATGTTACTACATGGTGGCTGAATGTAGGAACGAAGAAAAACTGGGAGGCACTTGACAAGATGACAAAGGAGGTAAAGGAGGGAAAGGAGTAGGCACTCATTGCAAACCAACAGGACCAGCTCATACAGAAGGTGCAAGACCTCATGGCGAACTATGCACATGAGCTTCAGGAGAAAGAAAAGGTGCAAGATAGTGCCCAAAGGTAGCAAACGTCCCCCATCCCCACAGAGCCAATGACAACCCGACGGTCAATGGCACCAACAAATGCAACAATCCCCTCTCTATCTCAATGGAAGGAAGCATCCTGTACATGCAATACAAGCGGCATGTGGCCTAAACCAATCCAAGAAGTGCTACTTACAGAGTTTGGAATGAGAGTAACTGGAAGAGTCAATAGCAGCTCAACGCTTCAACTATGGAAACCCCACAGAGATAGGTTGAACCCCAATGTAATACAAGGCTAAGAAACACACAATAGGCACACTGAGTTTCTAACACTATTTTTGTATCTGTTACCTTTTGTCCTGGCATGTCTATCCCAAAGGAAGAATATTAGATTCTCTAAGTAGTGATGATCATAATTTCTGAAAGGAACAATTGTATTTACTATAACAATTCACTTTGACTTTTTAATATAGAACCCTCCTTTTGGAAAAGTAGATAGGGCTATATGGTATGGGATGTGCAATCTTACCTAGGATGGATGATGGTCAGAGGTTGCATGACCTCTAGTTCGGGGGTGATCTGGAGGGATCTACAATTAGGTGGTGATGTGCTAGCCAACACCATATGTGTCCCTTTGTTTGTATACGAATGTTGGGCTATGCATGTAGATTAGCATGGAGATAGAGGAGATCCTAGAACCACATCTTTGGGTGTTGTTTCATTTTATGGTTGAAAGTTTCCTAATCTCTAGCTCAGGGGTAGTGTCAGGGGATCTACAATTGGGTGGTGACGGGCTAGCTAACACCATATGTGTCCTTGTGTTTGTATAGTGACATTGGGCTATGCTTTAAACTAGCACATAGTTAGAGGAGATCCTAGAACCCCAGCTTGGGGTTGTTTCAAAGAAAAGTTACAAAGAAAAGCATGAAGGAGCATATATTTTATGACATTTATGTCTTTTTGTATGCAAAAAAGGTCATGCACCCGAATTTGAAATATTCATGAATCTTATAGTTAGAATGAACTTACAAAATAAAAATAAGGGCCAATAATACCCATCAACCCCAATACAAATTGATGGAAAAAGAAAAATAATTAATTGGAGCCTCTTATCAAGCTAATCACTTATCAACTACAAGCTAGGAAATTTTTACACCACATGTCTAGCATAAGTTCTTAAGTTCAAAAGTTAAAGTAATTTTATTAGAACTTCTCTCATAGAAAGTATAGATGGATGAAAATGAACAACAAATATAGAGGTGCATCCCAAGGCTTAAGATGAATATAAAATGCTCCTCTAAGTAGGGAATGATTTCAAATTTCTCCTAGCATGGGATCCTAGTTTCCCAATCATAAAGGGTGGGCGATAACCTCACTTGAAGTCCAAACATTGGCACAAACTTAGTAGTAATATTAGGAGTATAAGAGCACCTAGAATCAAGTTTATCTATTCATACTCATACTTTTAACTTTTCACATGGTACCTACCAAAGGACTTCTCTACTTACCAAGCAGGCTATAAATCAAGGACCTCTACTTACCAAGCAGGCCATAAATCAAGGACTTCTCTACTTGCCAAGGAGGCCTAAATTCAAGGTACCTACCAAAGGACTTCTCTACTAACCAAGGAGGCCATAAATTCAAGGACGTCTCTACTTTTCACATGGTACCTACCAAAGGACTTCTCTACTTACCAAGGAGGCCATAAATTCAAGCAATAATTTTGCTTCCAAAGTAGCTCATATGGATTTATCATCACCACTCAATTACAATCTCTAAACACTCTAAAAAATAAAAGAAATAAAAATTCAAGACATAAATAATCTATTTTTTATAGTCTATAATAATTTCCATCCTGGGATAAAGGACTAGATTAGATTCACAAATGACAAGAAGGAAGTTTGAATTTGAACCTCCTATCCTTGTAATAAAGTCCCTTTATATCCCTCAATGAGACAAAGAATCAAAGGAGGAAGCAAAAATACAAAAAGGTAGATGGTTAAACATTGTTTGATAAAGATTAGGAGTACTAAAAACATTGTCTTATAAATGTTAGGAGTACCAAAAAGGGGAACCATGTTTGACACAAGATGCTCTAAAACATTTCAAAAAGTACAAAGTGGAAAATGGTGAGATAATCTCATTTACCAACAAATAAGTCCCTCATACCTAATGATAATGATTATATTGCAAGGCCCCCTGAGTATTGGACTCTACTTGCTTGACTAATTCAACAATAATGGTCTTTTTCCACATTTTCTATACCAAGCCATTTTTCACTCATACAAGTATACAAAATGGTTAAGGGCCCTCTAGTCTATAGATAACTCTACAAGAGTCTCATAATGGATAAGGAAACTCTACAAGGCTCTAAAAATTCATGGTATTGAGTTTGTGGCAAGGCCACATTAGCATTGGATTCCACTTGCCCCTTTAGTTCAACCATAAATGAACTTTTTATGCATGCTTTCATTGATTAAACCAATCTAAGTTGGCAAGGGCCTTGAGTAAAGAAATGAGCATGGAAGGACCTTATAACTAATTTCATTGAGCTTATAGCAAAGCCACATAACAATTGGATTCTACTTGCTTAACCGAGTCAACCATGAATGGTGTTTTTCCACACTTTCTATACCCATGAACTATCTTGCTCACTTTGGGCATATGGAATGGGTAAGGGAACTTAAGTGCAAGAACTTGAGTCCAAGAAATTAGTGTTAAATCCAACATAATTTATGGGATTCATCTTATGGAAAGGCCACATGAGCCTTGGATTCCATTTTCCTCTCTAATCCAACCATAAATGATCTATGGCATTTCGATAATGTCCTTTTATTTCACTCGTTTTGGCTTGAGCCTTGAAAAGAGCTTTTGCCACAAAAAGGAACTGGTCGCTCCAAATCATGAAAGGTTGAGAATTTACATTCTCATCATCCTTCATAGAATTAAGTCCACCACGGAGACATTTGTAAACATAGTTTTTAGTAGATAAGCCCAATTTTGGCTTGAATGTACATCCCCGCAAGGGACAACCATATTTGTTCAGTTTATCCCTTTTGACTTAAATATTGTGAGGTGGCCAAATGAAATTCTTTGAATAATCAAGAAGGATTATTAGGTCCTCCAAACAAAGATCTCGTGGGTCTTTAAATCCAGCATTAACTACAATGGACATGAACAAATTTGTAAATCAAGCAGAATATCCTATTGAGCTTGCTGGGCATACCTTTGCCCCCAACCATTGGGATTCATATGGAAATTGGAGATGAGACTAAATAATTCTCTTGGAATATGGAGACAATATTCTTTGCATGATATATACCAAGGGAGCCATTTTCATTGGTTTCGCCAACCTCAATGGGTAAATAGTCTTGAGTCAAGGAAACAAATATGAAGTACCTCAAACTTGATGTGATTGATACTATCTTAGGGCCACTTGATGCTATATTCCACTTAACTAATTTAACCATAAGTTGTATTTTACACACTTTCCAAACTTAGGTGATAATTTTCTCTCACTTGGACCTACAAAATGGTAAGGACACTCAAGTTAAGAAATGAGTAGGCAAGGACCTCATACATAATGTATTGAGCATGTTGCAAGATAACACAAACATTATATTCCACTTTCTTATCTAATTCAACCATAAGTAGTCTTTTTTCAAATTTCTCATAGCAAGTTATGTTTTTCACTATTTAGGCATGCAGAATGGGTGAGGGTATACAAGCTAAGAAATGAGTATGAAAGGACCTCACACCTAATGGGGTAGAGATTTTGGAAAGGTCACATGAGCATTGCATTCCATTTTCTTAACTAATTCAATAATAATTAATATTTCTCACACTTTCTATACCAAGAGAGCCATTTTTCATTCATTTGGGCATATGAAATATGTAGGGGTCCTCAAGTTGAGAAATAAGTATGAAAGGTTCTCATACTTGATGAGAATGAGCTTGTGGCTAGGCCAAAATGATTGACTAATTCAGCCATAAACTATCTTCTTTCACACTTTCTATACAAAGGATCCATTTTTTACTCATTTGGGCTTATAGATGGGTAAAATCCCTTGAGTTGGGGAATGAGTATAAAAATCCCTCATACTTCATGGGATTGATCTTGTTGCCTAGATATATGAGGTTGTGGGATTGAGCTTGTAGCCAAGATGCATAAGCATTATATTCCACTTTCTTGACCAATTCAGCAATAAATGGTCTTTTTCTCGTATCTTTACACACTTTTGATATAAAATGAAAGCCCTTTTACATGACTTTACACTTAGACTCTTGCAGAACTTTATCAAGTTAAGACATCATTATTTATGGTATTGAGCTTATAGTAAGGCTACATGGGAATTGGATTCCACTAGCTCCCAGGCTACTTCAACCATGAATGATTATTTTTTACAATTTCTATACCAAGAAATCCGTTTTTCACTAGCTTGGCGAACTTGAGTGGTTGAAGGGTCTTGAGCCAGGAAATGAGCATGAAACTCCATCATGCTTAATGATGTTGAGCTTATGGGTTGGATTTCAATTGTTTCAATAATTCCACCATAAATGGTCTAATTCCACACTTTCTATACCAAGGGAGCTATTTTTTTCTCATTTGGGCATACAAAATGGTTGATAAGCATCTGCAATCCAAGAAATGAGTATCCAATGATGGAGAGGAGGTCTTATCGGAGAGCAACAAAGAAAGGGAGAACATCAAAATTGTGGGTACTAACTCACCCAAATCAAGGTAAGCTCTTATTATGTATGTATGGTACAAAGGGGTATATACTAGGCCATTGGCCTTTACCCCAACAACCTCCCACTTAAAGGCTAATGCACCTTTAAGGGAGAAGATGGGCATCCTAATGTCATACGACACCCATCAATACTCTGCAATGTGCAAACCGCTCTAAGGAAAGACTCTTTGTAAAAAGATCTGCAGGGTTCTCATCTATGTGAACTTTGACAAGCTAGATGCGCTTGTCCTCAATCACCTCTGTGATGAAGTGATACTTCACATCAATATGCTTTGTCTTCACATGGAAGATAGGATTTCGTGCCAACTGGATGGCACTCTGACTATCACAGTGCAAAACTGGAACCTCTCCTGCAATGCTCAAGTCTCCCACTAGATGAGTAAGCCATATAGCTTCCTTGCATGCCTCAGTGGCTGTAACATACTCTGCCTCAGTGGTAGACAAGGCCGTACATGGCTGCAAATGAGAGACCCATGAAACTGCACCTCCAGTGAATGAGAAAACATATCCTATAGTAGACCTCCTGGTGTCTACATTCCCTACAAAATCAACATCTGCATATCCAACAACATATGTGTCCTTCTTCCCAAAGAAAATGCACATGTACTTTGTACTATTCAAGTATCTCATGATACCTTTCACTACCCCCCAATGCTTCTTGCCAGTATTTGCCATATACCTGCTAATAGCTCCCATTGTAAAAACAATATTTGGACATGTAGCAACCATGGCATACATCAAGCTTCCTACTGTGGATGCATAAGGTATCTTTGCCATGTCAGCCCGCTCCTCATCTGACTTAGGGCTATCCGCTTAGCTGAGTTTCACATATGGAGGCAACGGAGTACTTATGGACTTCCCCCTCTCCATATTGAAATGCTCAAGTACCTTGCTAATGTACTCTTTCTATGACAAATGAAGGAGTTTCTTGTTCCTATCCTGAACAATCCTCATGCCAAGTATGTGACTGGCATCACCCAAATCCTTTGTGTCAAAGGTCTCATGCAACCTTTTCTTCAAGGCATCCACATCTAAAGTAGATTTCCTAGCAATAAGCATGTCATCAACATATAAAATTAAAATAAGAAGGCTGCCATGTGATGCCTTCTTTGTGTAGAGGCAATGATCTGTCTCGCTCCGTGTGTACCCTTGGGATCTCATGAATGCATCAAGCTTATGGTCCTGCTTCAGCCCATAAAGACTTTTCTGAAGCTTGCATACCACCCGTTCTTTGCCCTGCACAACAAACCCCTCTGGCTGCTGCATATAGATGTTCTCATGAAGATCTCCATGTAGAAAAGCTATTTTTATATCCATTTGGACAAGCTGCATGTCCTCTCTGGCAACCAATGCAAGCACTATACGAAGGGTAGTCATCTTCACCACTAGGGAAAAGATCTCATCAAAGTCAGTACCCTTCTCTTGCTTAAAACCCTTGACTACCAACCTTGGCTTATACTTAGGCAATGCATCTGCTGGAGACATCTTTAGCTTGTAAACCCATTTGCATGGCAATGCATGCTTTCCTTTGGGCAAATAAATCAAATCCCAAGTAGCATTCTTCATCAAAGAATCCATCTCTGACTGCATAGCCTTCTCCCACTTATGCTTGTCATTCCTAGACATAGCATCCTCAAAGCATGAAGGCTCACCACAATTTGTCAACATGACATAATCTAGAGATGGAGCATATCTCTGTGGAGGTCGTGAGACTCTAGTGGAATGTCTCAACACTTGCTCTCATGAGCATCTTGCTATCCCAACTAATTTTCATGCACAACCTGAGGTTGTCCACCTAGATGTGGCTCTCCCACCTCATGATCTATGGGCTGTCCATGCCCTACATCATGTGGAACAAGTTCTGCATGCCTCTCATATGGTGGTTGTCCATCCTCTTGAAACATCACTTTGTCTATCTCAACATTCTTTTATGGCTTCTTGTGCATCTTGTCCTCATTAAAGATAATATCATGTGTGCGTACTATCTTCCTGGCCTCTAGATCCCACAATTGGTATCCCATCTCACCTAAGTCACCATATCCAAAAAAAATGCACTTCCTTGTCTTTGGACCAAGCTTGCTACGTTTTTCCTTAGGGATATGAAAATAAGCTTCACAACCAAATACACGAAGATGCCCATAAGATGGTGGCTTGCCTGATCAAACCTCTTCTAGCACTTTCCCATCTAGTGCCTTGCTAGGCGATCTATTGATAAGATGTACTGTTGTCTTGATAGACTCAACCCAAAAGCCATGAGGTAGACTGGCATTAGAAAGCATGCTTATATTCCTTTCTTGAATAGTTCTATTCATCTTCTCAGCAACCCCATTTTGAGAAGGATTCTCAGGAGTAGTCAACTCCCGCTTGATGCCACGTAGCTCACAAAATTCTTAAATGCATGAGAGGTATACTCTCCTCCATTATCAGTGCACAAGAATTTAAGCTTCTTGCCCGATTGATTTTCAACAAATGCTAAGAACTTTTGAAATGCATCAAAGACATCACTCTTCTTCCAAAGATGATAGCTCCACACTTTTCGTGTAGCATCATCAATGAAAGTAGCAAAGTAAGAAGCACCACCCAATGAGACAGTAGGCATAGGTCCACACACATCACTGTGAACCAACTCCAATGGTTCAAGCCTCTTTTTGCCCAAAGAATTTTTACGTGAAGACCGTGATTGCTTCCCATACATGCAATGCTCACACATGCTAAAATCTGAAAAGTTAAACACGGGAACGTACTGCAAACCAAAAAGTATCTTCATTCCTGTCATGCTCATATATCCCAACCCAGGATGCCACAAAGAGACGGATGGCTACTCGGTCACATTGATTACATTATCTCTTATGCTTGACACATGCATTGAGTAGAACGTTCCATGCTTGGAACCTCTAGCAATCACAAGTGACCCTTTGCTAATTTTCCATGTATTGTGCCAAAAAACACATGATAGCCATCATCATCAAGCTGTCCCATACTTATCAAGCTCTTTTCCAGATTTGGAACATGCCTAACATTCTTGAGTACAAATGTAGAACCATTAGGAATAGACAAGTGGATATCTCCCACTCCAACAATGTCACATGGATAATCATTTCCAAGTCTCACAGTCGCTTTCCTTCCTACATCATAAATGGTAAACCACTCCCTATGTGGAGTGACATGGAAAGATGCTCCTGAGTCTAGTATCCAATTCTGTGACAATGCATCATAACTAGTCATAAGAAAAGCATGCTCAAACATAGAGGCATAAAGAATGTCACCCTCATCACTATTGTTACCTATGGCATTCACTTCCTCTATATTGACAGTTGATTTCTCTTCCTTCTTGGACTGCACATTAGCTTTGCCTTTGCCTTTATCGTTCTTCCATTTGTAGCAATTCTTTTTGAAATGGCCTTTCTTCCCATAATAGAAGCATTCCAAATCCTTTTTGGCATGGGATTTTCCTCTAGATTTGCTTCTAGACTTGCTTCTATTTCTGTCGTGGTATTTCTGCCTAGAATATGACCTCCCTCTCACATTGAGAGCACTTGAACTTTTAGTTCCAGCATTGGGAGAACACCAAAATTGTGGGTGCTAACTCACCCAAATCAAAGTAAGCTCTTATTATGTATGTATGGTACAAAGGGGTATATACTAGGCCATTGGCCTTTACCCCAGCATCCAAGTCTCTCATAATTTATGGGATTCATCATGATATAAGGCCACATGGGGAGTCAATTCCACTTTCTCTGCTAATTCAACCACAAGATTTGTTTTTACCTTTCTATATCAAGGGAGCCATTTTTCATTGTAGAGTGGGGGCAACGAGTTGAAAAGGCCCCTCATACTTGATGGAATAGAAATGGTAGCACTGAAGTGAGCATTGTATTCCACTCGATCAATAAATTTAAGCATAAATGGTCTTTTTTCATGACTTCTATAGCAAGTAGCACAATTTTTCTCTCATTTGGGAATATGAAATGTGTTATGGCCCTTGAGTCAAGAACCAAGTATGCATACATGATGGGGTTGATCTTGCAAAAAGGAGAAATGGTTGCAGGTTGGCATATAAATTGTGAAAAAATACCAGTAATTATCGAATTAGTCAAGCAACTTGAAATTAATGCTCATATTTCCTTTCCACAAGCTCAAGGAGTATGAGGGCTTTGCAAGCTTTGTACTTGACTTGAGTCTCTTTATCCACTTTCTTTGGCCAAAAAAATGAAAAATAGATCCCTTAGTATAAACAAATGTGGAAAGACCACTTATGGTTGAACTAGAGAGGCAAGTGAAATTCAATGCTCTATGGCTCATTTGGATGTTCAAAATGGACTCAAAATGGATAAGATCCCTTGAGTCAAGAAACGAGTGTACAAAAACCTCATAATTGATGGGATTGAGGTTGTGGCATGTCCACATGAATATTTCATTCTACTTGCTTGAATAATTCAATAATAATTGTTTTTGACTCTCTATATCAAGGGTCACTTATTTGGGCCTACAAAATGGGTAAAGTTCCTTGGGTTAGGCAATGAGTATGCAAGGCCCTCATGCCAAATGGAATTGCGAAGGCCACTAGATGAGTGACTAACTCAACCACAAATGATATTTTTTACACTTTCTAAATTAAGGGAGCCATTTTTCACTACTTGGGGTTATGAAATGTGTAAGGGCCCTTGAGATTCTAGCAAGGCCATATGAGGATTGGTGTGTCCTTACTCGTCTAATGGAATCAAAACAAGCATCACTACATATTTCTTTATTGTTATTATTTTGGCTATGTCAAAATAAGTGCCACTATAAAGATGCACTTCGTTGGCTTTTTCGCGAATGAAGGATGAAGGCGCAAAGCGTTCGCTGCCGTTGCCATACCAGTCGTAGTTCTCGGCTTATCATATGCGCAGGTGCAAGCTTCATCAGTTATTAAGAAATGCGATGAAGCTTCCCAGACTTCGGACCTTGAGTATCGTCGAATGAAATAGGTTCGCAGACGATTTTTGCTAACCGGCGAAAAGCCGCGGCTTTCATTTCTTAAGGAAATGGGGCAACAACATGCTCTTGTGATGGAAAAGTTTGCACATGTACCCTTAGAAGATGCCCGGGACAAAAGAGTGCTAACGACAAAAGCACCTCCGAGTGACCCCAACAAGAGAGGCCACGGGCTTGGATCGAAATTGCCGGGCACTAAAAGCAGATTGAATTGAGAACAGGTAACGGGTACTATTAAGTTTTAAAATGTTCATGCTCGTAGCAATGCTTATTCTAACACCTATTTTGATACTAGGGGACTTTTTTGAATTTTGCATCGCTATCCTTGCTCATTTTCATTTTCTCTTCCAAACTTTCCTATAATCCACTCTTGCAATTCCTCTCTCCTTGCACCACAACTCAATAAATCTCTTTCCCACCACAACCTTATTTTCCCTCTCACACATCCTCTTTGGTAACTTGCAGAAAAGGCACTCAAAATTTCCAAGATTAAGGAAGTAAGTCAATAACTCTCCCTCTTCCTATTTTTACCCCCCTCCCTCTCTCCCTCTCCCTCTCCCTTTCTTCCTCTTCCTTGCCTCTCCCTCTCCCTCTCCCTCTCCATTCCTTTTCTTATCCTTTTCTATTTTAATAAATTTTCTTACGAAAGAGAGTCATAAACATAAGTAGGTTAGGGATTGCAAGGATTAAATCCCTTAATTTTAAACCAATCTTAAATTGAAAACACTTGAACCACCTCTAGAAACATAAAGAATGGCATTGGTGGTGATAATGAACGCCTACAAGTCCTACGGTTCACTCTTCTTTTTGCTTGAATCTTACAATGGATAAAACCTTGCAAAGCTGAAGGAAAGACCTCATCAAGCCTTCACCTTATAACCCCCTCACAATAATGGGAAACTCATCTACACTTATGATTCCTTATATTGGAATGTTTTAACATTGGATCATTCATGCACTAGGATATGCCATTGGGATCTTGCCCTATAAACCCACATCAAAGTTTCAAGATTGGACCCTCAAGCTTATAATAAACAACTAGAGGAGGTGGACATGTTGCAAACAAGAAATTCGCTTATAAAGATGAAAAATAGGGACCCACAAACATAAACTAATAGTCTTTATCACCCCTATCAAAACTGCAAACAAGAAAAGAAGTGCCAAATTATCATCATAGCCTAAAGAAATAAATATAGTTAAATAGTTAATGAGAAAAAGGGGGCGAAAGCAAACAAGTTGTCTTCATTAAGTGTTGTACAATGGCCCATGAAAATGTGTGGTAGGATGAAGAAAATCCAAACAAGAAATCAAGTCTCTTAGAATGGAAGTGAAAAGTGTTTTTTGAAGAGAAATGCAATCTTATAACCTTTCGTAAAAACCAACATGGATGGGCCAATTGATCAAGGAAAGGATAGTTTACATATAAATCAAGACCAATCTTAAGGCGAATTAAATGCATCAAAGGTAGAGCTCGGAATTGCCAATAGAACCTAAAAACAATCTACACATCATAACACAAAAGTTTATAGAAACATTGGTACAAATACCTTTACCCCAATGTTGGAATAAGTTTTTGCTATCATTAGATCTCTACTTAAAATTTGGTAGGCCTTGCAATTTCAAACAAGATGGGAGTTGTATAGATTTGATTCTCATTATAAAGAGAATCAAATTTGGCATACCAAAGCAATTATTGTAAATCTTTGCTTGAAAGGAGCATTTTTCCCTTTCCTATTTGAGACACTAAATGGGGGTTAAATAGCATTGATAATAAAGTAAGTTGGATGAGCTCTATACTTGTCCATCCGTTGATTCTTGAACAAGGGTCCAAGGACCAATTTTCTTGTTCATACTAATTCAACATTATAAATTAACCTAGAAAATACCCATGATCCCCACACACATAAATGCTCCTCTACTTTCAATAGGTACGTCCTCTATGATGGAAGGACAAAATTAGTTATATGCTACTACTACGTCATGTGTGATGGAAGGATGGCTTGAAGAGTATGATGCTATTCACCCTTGCATACACTATAGCTTCAAATAGTGATCTTGAAGTAGTACTTAGTGATTTCACCCATTACACATGGACAATTGACCACGTATAGTAAAGCCTAATTAAATTCCTTTAGAATCTGCATATATTGATGCATTCTTGAGTGGAAGTCTTTCCAATTGAGGTTGGTGCAAGGACATGAAACCCCAACGAGATTAAGGGAGAGAGGTTTAGAAGGTGAGGCTTCCATGACGAGCACATGTGGAAACTTAAAGCACACAGTGAGTGATGTGAAAAACAAACTGAAGGAAAGAAAAGGTACCTGGATTATCAGCTTTGAATCGAATGACAGACCATCCGCCCGCCGGGACCGAAACTGTGTTCCTGAGAGGCGGATCATCCAAATTGAAGCTTCTCGGATCAGAAATGGGATCGAAAATACCCAAGCCACTGCCCACTACGTAAAAACTGTAGCCGTGTAGATGCATGGGATGGCTCTCGAACTCCGGAAAGCTCGTATCTTGTAGCACCACCTCCACGTTGTCACCTTCATCGATTACGCTCACCTTGGTCGCTTGCAGGGGCTGGAAGAAGTCAAAATCTTCGGGTTCCTGCTCCCTTGTGTAATTATAAGGAGTGGGTGGATAGTCGGGGAAGTCGGTTGCGAGAGAACGGCCAGCGTAAACCGTTTCCAGGATAGAGACATTGGGCAACACGAAGGAGACGTTGTTGAGAGAAGCTGAGTAGCGCTCATTGTGGAGGCCTTGGCATTGGCCAGAGGGGGAGTTGGGGCAGCTAAGGTTGAGGAGGCCGAGGCTGATGGCGAAGAAGAAGAAGCGGTCGATAAGGAGGGGCAAGGGGAAGGGAGGGGGGGAGGAGAAATGGAGGAGGCTACGGGGGAGGGAGTCAAGGGAGAGCTGGAGGGAGGGGAGGTTGAGGGGGAGGGGGGGAGGCAAGGAAGGGGGGGCATTTTGGCCGGAGGCAACGTTGTAGAAGAGGAGGGCAGCTGAGGGGGTGGGGTGGATGGAGCGAAGGGAGGTGGTGGGAGAGGAGAGGATGCGGTACCAGCCAGGGGGATTGTTTGCTCGCAAGAGAACGTTGAGAGTTTGGCCAGGAGCCAGGAAGAGAGTCTGAGAATTCACAGGTTTTGTGTAAGCTGCATCAGCTTCGACTATTGTTAGCGTATGGTTGGCTATGGCGAAGAAGAAGCTCGCATGCAGAGCTGCGTTTATCACCCTTAGTAGATACGTCTTCCCTGGATATACCTCCAACGTATACATCTCGTTGCTTTCTTCTTGCCCTGCCCACATAGTTTGTATTTTGTTACTAGCCTCTCCCTTACGCTTTTTGTTAGCCTCTTCTTCCTTCTCCTTAGACTCGCATTTTCCTTCACACATCACAAATTAAACCTTTCCACACACCTCCCTACAAGTTTTTTCACAGCCTTCCACACACTCCAACCCGTTTAGTACACTCTCCAATCAACCATTTAGCTTTTACACACACACACACACACACACACACACACATGGCACAACATTTAGTACACTCTCCAATCAACCTCCACACATGGACACCCTTTCCCACATCTCCACTTTGCACCCCTTCCACTTCACCCCCTCATCTACACTTGGCATCCATGGGAAGCAGGCTGATGGGTGATAGCTCAAGGAGAGGGTTACATAAGGGAGAGATTATGAGGGAGAGTAAGAGAGAGCTGAGGGGGACCCGAGGGGGAGAGATCATGAGGGGGAGAGGTAAGGGAATTAGAGAGATGTCACTCCTACAAAAAAGTTTGAGGGAGAGTTTGGGGAGGGGGGTGTAACTTACCTTATTTTTATTTTTTCCTTTTTTTTGCCAAGGGATATATCAACCTATTTTTAGCATAGTTTAATTAATAGGGAAGACTAGTACTCAAAATTTTAAATTTTGAATTTATATTGAAAGGGGGAACATATTGAATCTCATTACATATTAGTGCATCTACAATTGCACTTCAAAAAGCATCCATGTCATGGTAAAGATGTTATATTTTCTTGCTTCTTTGGGCTATTATGCTTGCACCTGCTCCTCCGCATCTCTCTAGAGGGCCTGGCAAACCATTGATGGTGTTGGCATCTGCTGTACGTGCCGGGCCTCCCGTGGTAGCCAACTCATCCTCAATGTCTGAAAAATCCTCCGACCACCATTCTCCTGTGCAATACAAAGCACTCATAGTTTATCGTTTGAGCACAACCTTAATCTCCCCCCCTCCATCTTGTTGTTAAAACCAAAAGATATAATGCCACACACCAATTAGATCTAGCAACTACCAATAATATTACATTCACTAACTTAAAATACAATTTAAATTGAAAATTTTTCTTGAGCTATCTAAGAAAAATTTAAGACTTCCTTTTTCTCTCTAGTTGTACTTTGTATACAAGATTACACAACTTAATGGCATTGCATTCCAACATACTCCTTGAACACATATGATGTCTTTGTGCCATTTGGGCCCATGCTAGCCACATGATAGGGAAGGGCAACCCTTTTTAATCCATGATACTATAAAAAACACATGGCAACAACAGTGATCACAGCTTCATTTGGTAATGATGATTGACATATAGGGCACCTAAAATGTGATTAATTAGTTACATAAGGGCACTGTCTATGATCAAGAATCAACACATGCCTAGATTTAGCACAAAAGCTCATTCACTTCAACATTGGAGGTTAGGGCAAGGACAATGACATACCCATCAATGCTACCACACTAGCCACCCTAGTTTTAAGGCAATACTCCCAAGAAAAAAACCCTCGTAAGGCCCAATCTTATATCAAAATAGCATGGGATGAAGGTTTTTTATGTCATGAATCTATCACATAATCATATGTCCTTGGCTTATCTCTCCTCAAGAAATCATGTTGGTAGACTATTTTTACACACTTCTTGGGTACATGGGTTGCTGAGACTTGGATTTTTATATCTCCAAAGCATGATGCTCTTTATCAATCATCAACTTTGAAATATTGACCTAGTCGCTCTAGATCATCATGCTTGCCATAATAATCACAAGGTGGAACATACTATTTGTCCCTTCAGTCTACGCACTAAGAAAATTGTGACTAGACCCCTTGTCTCCTATTGAAAGTTCCAACATAGTTTCTAGTTTTTCACTTTAAAAGTTCGTATGTTGCAAAAAAGAGGGGCACATTTAATTTCTTGAGAACCAATTTTAGGAATCTCTCTAAAAAACACGCCCTAACCTAAATTTAACATAGTGACTAGCCCCTTAACTTTCCTTCCCATCTAATACAACCTATGATTACATCATAAATTTTGTGATGGACCAAGGCCATCATTGTCTAATCTTTTCATACAAGTATAAAGTATCCTCCATATCCAAATGTTATATAAAAGAGAACATGCCATGGAGTATTGTGCAACCAAGTTAAATACAGTAGCAAATGAAGGGGGTGGTGACTTACCAAGTAGGATTGCAGCCTCAGCATCTGGTTGTGAGAAAGGGTAGGCTTCATGCGTAGGCAAAATTATGAAAGCACCGTAGACACTAGCTCGCAGCCAATTGACATGGGCATGCCAATATAAGGTCCCTCGTTGGTTGACCACACGAAAATCATAGACATAAGAATTGCCATAGGCAATGGGACACTGTGTGATGAAAGCCGGTCCATCGGCCCATGGACTGCCCATCTGGCGTACTCCATGCCAATGGATTGTTACCGCTGCACCCATAGCATGGTTGGTCACGTTGACCAATACACGGTCTCCTTCCCTCGCATAGATGGTGGGTCCTGGGTATTGCCCATTCACAACAACCATTGCGCGTGTCCGACACAATCGTGTGACCTCAATGTATGCTACCTAAGCACAGAGAAAGGAGAAATGAATACTCAAATATTTACAAATTCATATGAGATTATTTGATGCATTATGAATATAAAAGATTTGAAACTTCAAAATATGACCAAATCAAATGCATCCATCTTTCAAAATGAGCCGGGAAAGTTTCCCATGATATAAGCTGAATCTACGAAAGTTTTCCCATGATTCATGTGGGCTTTTCGAGATTCACGTGCCTTTGCGAGGGGAAACTTAGTAAATTGCACAGTTTACGTTCGAGTATTTCCAACAGGATAGATTTAGCCTGAGCAGATCAGTTTCGACACAGCTGCAATATCTGTATACGTTCAGCTCAGCAGCTTAGAGCCATTCTAAAGCACGAATTCTGTAGCCCGAAGAGATTGTTTGTGTTCAATTGAGAGCTTAGATTGATCTAACCCGCAAATTCAGTTCGCGAGTCCATTTGGTAGGGCTACAATTAAAATTGAATGCTGTCTAAGAAGCATGTCTCTCAGATTTAGCAGTGAGCGGCGTCTGGTGGACACTCCAAAATGCGAGTCACAAAAGCCTACCTTCGTGAAAAACCGGTACATTGTGGGAAAAGGGAAGCCTGATTGCTTACTTCAAAGTTATAAATCCGTGTTATAGGAGTGTAGACGATAGAGTCATCTGAACTTGATAAGTGACCTTCCAGCAAGAGAACGAGCAAGCTAAGCCAAATCTTCCTTCCCATCCTGTTGCTTCTGAAATTCGTGGAGAGCTAGGAGCGATAAGGGCTGACTCGAACCGCAATGAAAAAAGTCGATACAATGCCAATAGTGAGCAGGGATGTTACAATACGAAATGCCTTCAAAAGTGAGGGATGTTTTGCATGACAATAAGGTACATGGAGGCCTTTTTGGTGTGTGGGCTTCGTAGGATGCATACACATTCGGTGTGTGTGAGAGAGAGAGAGAGAGAGACTACCCCTTTAACCCATGTTCCACATCCCCGGTATTGGACTACAAATAGCAATACATTAGGCTAACTCCATATCAAATGGAGAGCATCTTGCGCATCATATTATGATGTCAAGGATTGAGCTATGGTAAAGCAATAATTGAGGTTATCTCCATAACAAATGGAGAGCACCTTGCACATCACAATATGATATCAAGGATTGAGTCATGTTCTTGACTTTCCAATGTAAGAATGTCTTACTAGCAAAGTTAGCAAAATGAGTATCAAGTTTACCATCCATGATTTGACATATTTTTAAAGTCTTAGTTAAGGATGCAAGGCTTGACACATTATTGAAGGGTCAACGGTGGAATTTGCATTTGTAGAACAATCAAGCAAATAGCATAGCCTCCATTTCACCATCTTGTGTAGGTTAGTTCACCCTCTTTCGTTTCCAAAGGCATGGCCTCTAACCACTAAGCCAAAAGCTTCATTATTTTGTTACACTAATACTCAAGCTTTACTTTCTTTTTCTCTTTTTTGAAAATGAAGAGTAGACTTATATTATGGGGTGGGTCAAGCCCAAGAAAAGACCCTAAATACAAAAATTGGCATAAATAAAGGGTTTTACCCAAGGCCTACACTATTGGACTGGAGGTAAACCACGTATGTCCCCAGCACCGTGGCTACATCAACCAAACTAATAGCCACTATAGGATCACTACTACCAGAATCCTAGAGATATCCCAAAGAGAAGATTGGACTAAACCCAAAAGAAAGCCAACATTCACCAAGCCCATGAACATCGTTTGATTCTGACAAACCATTGAACCGATAGTAAGATAGCTGCCCATATGTACGGCCAGCAAGCCACAAGTGTAGACGGGCCTTTTGACAACATCTCCTAATAGCCTCATTCTCCAATCTGAATCGAGGTAGAATTTTGACATCAGCCCAATCTTCCTAATAGCAGCTTCAACTCTTTCCCTAGCACTGTGAGTGGCTGTACAATGCCACATCAAGTGGGGAATAGACTCCATAGATCTATTGCACAAAGGGCACATAGGGTTGATTGGAAAAAAAAATTGAGCTTGGCCCAAAGTGGCAACCATTGGTGGAGCACTTTCCAAGCAATAGGGTCATTGTTTACTTGGGTGTAGCCATTTTTGGTGAGGTCCAGGGATTTTTCTATACATAGGTATCCTGCATGACCCATAACTTATGCATTGCTCAATGGAATTCGATAAACTTTGTCTTCAACTTGTAGTACACATTCAAAACTTAAACATGCAAGCAAAAAATCATGGAATAAGGATATGGAATGAGACCGTTAAAGCATTACAAGTTCTATGTTGCATGTGAAGCATGCATCTTGAAGACTATAGGATATATCAATTTATTCAAAAACATCAAAATTTTGATCTATACATACATGCAACCAAGTAATCATTCAAAAGTACACTACATGACCTTCTCTTCAACCCAAGTACATACCTAAATGAGAACATTAGGCATGGGTTAATGGGCCTCCAATGTTGTGCCAAAGTGATGCATACCCATTTGAGAGCACACTCCATATCTTTTTTTTAATTTGTTGAAAACCAAAACGCATTGAAAATTTGGAATCCAAACTAGTGGGACTATTGCATGGTGGTCTTAAAACATCGATAGTTGTTGGTATTGGTATCTAGATTCACCCTAAAATGAAAGAAGTTGAAAAAGTGCAATTTGTAGATGTGCAAAGATCTTTTAATAAATCCAACACTATTTATAATTTTGAATTGTTTCTTTTTCCATGCTCTTGCTTGCTATATGGCTCATAAGCATGCCAAAGATCATTGCATTTCATAATGCACAGCATCAAACCCAATAGCATGTCCTTTGGCCTATTTGTGTTTTGAAGCATTTTAGGCCACATTGCACTTGTTTGGGATATCTAATTCTGCTGACGTGTATCGTCGAAGGGGGGGAGATCAGTGACTGAAAATTTTGCTACACCCACGAATTTTAAAATTTCACACCTCTCGCCCATCAAATCTTGGAACATTAAGTACCTACAACCTATCCCCTGCCTTGAAAATGCCCTACAACCTGCACGCACCACCTGCACGCACCTTGATGTGACCTTGCACAGACTTTGGTTTGCCATTGTCTTCTTTTGGGTAAGTTGTTTTCTATTCTTTCTTGCTGCACCAGCTACGTTCTCTGGGTCTATTCTAGACTGATCTTAGCCATGGCATCAATGGCAACATGCAAGTCACCGTGGCTTACAAGAGAAGCAGATAGAGGTTGTGAGACACAAAATCTGAAAAGCCAAGTCAAGGCACAAGGCACAGAGTGCAGATCGAGGAAAGCATTGGCACAGTATCGAAACGATAATGGAAGACACTTTTGTAACATCTGTGAAGGGAGAAACAATGTAAACAAAGAAGACTCCTTGCAGACCAGCAGTAGGCAAGAAGCAGTTGCAGATGCACACATTTAGAGCGAAGAACACGAGCTGTGGTATCACAATTAGTGGGAGCATTCGAGGCACCAACATCAGGCCATTTAAGTGATTACCAGTCTCGAGTCTTCACAAGCTTTAACCTGCACCCTAAAGTTCGTTTTTCTCCATGACACTATTGTCTCTGTCATCGATTTTGCTGAAAATTATTCATTTCAAGAACAAGATGAGATACAAAGTGCTCACCGGTACAACAAGCAGAAAATAATTCTTATGCATATCACATACAATCATGTGCGTGATTCTTTCACGCATGATGCCAATCTTCTTGCTAACTCACAGGAGTCCAGGTCAGTGCAATGTACATACCATTTCTACATTTCAGATGATAGGGATTATGACACCTTATTTGTGCAGCATGCTTTTTTATTGCATTGGGAATGGCTAAAAAAGAAAAATCCCCATGCAAAAAATATAAAACAACATTATGTGGGGTCAGATGGTGCTGCCTCTCAATTTAAATCAGCTCGTGGATTCTACTTCGTCTCAAAGTTCAAATCCCTGACCGGTGGTCTAGACATGATGTGGAATTTCTTTGGGTCTAGCCATGGCAAGGGTAAACATGATGGACGTAGTATTGTTATTAAGCAAGCTCTGTTTAAACACTAATTAACATGCCCTCAAGAAAAACTCAATGATGCCCATGATTCTATAACATGGCATACAGCCAACCTCTCCATAGGCGCACATTCAACATATAGCAAACAAAGCCTTAAGAATATTGTAGTACACAGAGTCTTCCATGAAGTGAAAGTGGATGAAGTGCAAAGGAGAAGCTAGCACGATTGTGAGAAAATTAAAGGAGTTCATGGTCTGCACTGCATATGGGGCTTTTCAAACAACCAACTGATTAAAACAATAAAACTTTCTTATTTTTGCAGTGCATGCGTCATAGGGGATCATGATGATTGTGAGAAGATTGCAACTATGAAGACATGGGAACGAGTTCAATTTTTCCCTCTACGTTCAGATTGAGTGACAAACAATGGAGAGACAAATGACTCACCACAGTTTGGGGAGAGTTTTGATTACCTCACTGATTGTCTAGAAGAGGGGGATAACTTTGCAGTTATCACTGCATCTGGGGAGAACGAGGAAAATGACCCATACTTTTTGTTGCAGTGCACAAAACCTAAGCACAAGGTTGAGGAAGCATTTAAGGATAATTGGGGAGCAACCTATGAGAAGTGGGAAATAGTAATCAGAGCTTTTTGGTACAAAAAAACATCCAAGAGAGGCTACAATTACAAACTACTACATAAGAGTCCACAAACATTTGTGTACTCTCATCTAGTAAGAGCTATTAAGTTCCAGATGTAACTTGTGCCACAACGAAAGAAGGGCAAGAGTGTCTTCAAATTGGACAACTAAGACAGTACTAAGAAAAAGTAGTCTCATTGCAAGGAAACAATATTCCACTTATCCTAGAAAATGGAAAAATATATTTGAGACTATGCTTCTTTTAATAAATCCCAAACTAACCACCGCACTTGTTTTTTTTAATCCCAAATAATAAATCCCATGCTTTTTAGTATATCCCAAACAACCACCATGTTGGTTTTCTTAAATTATTTTTGTAAATCCCAAACAATAAATCCCATGCTTATTTTTAGTATATCCCAACAACCACTGTGCTAGTTTGATTAAATCCCATAACGAATCCACACATCCACAAATCCATTCATCTTGTAATAATAAAAGCAAACCACCGCACTGGTGGTGGCTGTTAATAGCCTAGTGCAACCAATCACCACACTGGCAATCACTTATCCTACACTACTAACGTGCACTATTGCTGTGCTATCCAAAAAAATTTTGCACAGTGCTATACTAAAGCAGTCCCCTCTAGATTAGTTATCTTTAACCATCAAATTTCAACCATCGGGCTACTTAAACATTTAAGTACTAACATGGAAACAGGTCGACACAAAATCAGGTATTACGAGGACCATAGATCATGGATGATGGTAGGTTGAGAAAGTTCACAAGTCCCAGAAATGTCTACAAGATTTTTACTTTTTCAAAATACAATGATATCTTGCGGCTCAAGGAAATTCCAAACTCCCAACTATATTATCATCCTCTCTATAGCAAGCATCTCCCATCTCTTTAGGCTAGTCTGATGCACTATGGTAGACCTCTTCACATACTCAGATCACACACTGCTTGCTTGAATTTGCCGACTTGTATGCCCATAGTAACTCCTCCTTTTGCTGGGGTCTCATCTTGGTCTTTGCACTCTATACAACTTCGCGCCTCCATCATGTCCTACCAAAAGAAACCTACATCATGAGCTTGACAAGCACCTTAATGGAGCAGGAAGAACAATAGCCACAAAAATTAATATTCACTGTTTGGGCCGAATCCAAATAATACACCCACCACCGAAGCATGTCCTTCTTGTAGCTATTTTCCTCCTTCTCCGAATCTGTTTTTGCGAGGAGGTCATCCAACATCATTTTCAAATAGAACAAAAGCATTCTAAATTCTTTTGAGTATGCCATAGATTTGCAGTAGGTGGATCACTGTACAAAGTTTTGGAACTAGATTTCATAATGGGCTCTTAGTTGTGTCTACACTAAATAGGGAGATGGTTCGTTGAGCCCGACCTTCCTATTCTTCAGTATCAAATTAGTTGTCTAATCAAAATCTTTTGTCTCACATGAGTTGTCTAATCGAAATCTTTCATCTTACATTAGTTGAGTAATTGAAATCTTCTAGTGTCACATTAGTCACCTATTGAAATATTTTGTCTCACATTATGGTCCTTGACATGTCAAAGGACACTATCTGGTCACATAGCTGAGAAAACATTGCTCAAGTAACTCTGAAGAAGAATAACAATTCAATAGATTACACATGGATTACATAGATTACATTTCAAAGACTTCTTTCCTTCAGATTACATCTCAAGGACTCCTTTCCTTCAAGGGGCTGGTTCCACATTCCTTTGAGCAAGTCACCTTTTTGAGCTCCCTAATTGCAAGCTCAGCCCTCCTTGCTCCTTTCCAAAATGGGGCTGCTTCCTTCCTTCAGGGGCCCAGCCCCTCCCTTCATGTTGCTTCCTCTTTCCTTGATTTGAGCTTCCTGCTTGTAGGCTCAACCCTTCTTGCTCCTTTCCTCAAAGGGGTTGTTTCCTCCCTTCAGGCTTTTCCTCACAGTCAAGCTCGGTCTTGGCCTTCTTCAATTTGAGGTCCTTGTCTTTTGCATTTTTTGCCCAAATGGCAAATTGAGCTACAGCATCTACTTTATCATCATAGATAGCTATAGCAGGCAGGCACATTTGATCTGTCATCACCTGGCAATGGAAAATGGCATTCTCTACATAGCAATCTTGCATGCACAAACACCCCAAAGCAAAAAACGTGCATAGGGTGGTAGCACACAGGCCATCGGATCATGTAGTCATCTATGATGGGGGTATGGCAGACCATGCATTTCAGGCCCTGCTTCATAGCAGGACAGGCATCCGATTTAACTATTGCAGCCGTCAATACCATAGTCTTGCTCTATACATGACGAAGTTGCTTCTTGATTCCTTCCTCCCTCATCCTAAGGCTGTGGATGTTCTCCTTCATCTCCTCCACTCTTTCCTCACTCTGAGCAACAACTTCATCTAAATCCATCAGCATCTATTGAAGCTACTTAAATTGCTCAAAGACATCAACATGGGCCGTTTCCGAGACATCCAATCTAGTTTGAAAATCTCTCGGGATGACGGACTACTTTTCAAAACTATCGAAAGCCACAGCAAGCTCGTGCATAGCCCTATCGTAATCTTATTGCAGGGTCTTGTAGCTTACTCTTTGAACTTTCAATAGTGTTTTGAAAAAACAACCCTCATCGTGGCTGCTATAACTTGCTCCACCGTGGCTGCTGCAACTTGATCCAACGTGGCTGCTCTCTGCATCCTTCCTTGCCTGGAGATCACCTTTCTGGTTTCTATATTCTCCCTTTTTCAGCTCCATCATCTGGTCTTTTTCAATATTCAATGTGTTTTGGATGTTGCAGAGCCGTTTGTTAAGACCCTCTTTTTCGGCTCTCTGATCTTCAAGCTCCTTTTGCATCATTACTAGCTCCTTGTCCATGACGTCCCCATCACTTCTCACTTCTTCAAGCCTATCTCAGAGCTCCTCAATGCACTTATCTGCTTCTTCTCTTCTATGCCTTTCCATGTCGACCATTTTTGCAGTGGCCTCAGCTTGCTCTTGTGCCTCATCTACGTTGGCTTTTGCACCTTCATTGAGAATTTTCTCAAGTTGTGCTACCTTTGCTACATCAGTGGCTTTCTCTTGTAGAAAAGTCACCTTCTGAGACATCTTCTTATCATATTGCTCAAACATCCCTTTGAGAGTAGATGCCATCAGGTGCATTGCAAATCCTGCAGACTCAAATGACAGTTGGGATTTGCCATCCATGCAATTTTTCAGGTTGGTTATCACGCTCTTGGAGATCGCCCTTGAGAAAGATACATCACGTCCTTTCAATTGCTCTACTATTGCTTGAACCTGCCAGAACTTCACGGTTCCTCTTGTAGTAGGAAAGAAGTGAATGGTCTTCTTTAGCACATCTTGGAGGTTTGTTGGCAAGCTAGAAAGCTTGACTCCACCATCTTTACTAATCTAAGCGTTGGGGTATACATCTAGAATATCATGTCTCTTCCACTGCTTCTCGAACAAGTGTGCTTGCAAATTGCCTCCAGGAATACCTAGCGTATTTTCAATCACGCTTTCACTGATGGTAATCTTTTGACCTTGACAGACTAGTTGCCCCTCTTTTACGTTCACCTCCTGTAGCAACCTGGTGAAGTTTTTGAGAGCATCCAAATTGGGCTTTTGAAGAGCAAGAGAGGAGCTCCCATATGTCACAATTTCAAGACAAGGGGAGGAGAGGCTCTCACACTATGCTCCAGAGAGAGAGGAAAGATTGTGTGAGGAGCTCCCAGACTATGCAAGGTCCATTTACGAGAGGGGATAAAAGTTGTAGGAAGAGTGCAATGGAGATAGAAATGCTCGAGAGAGATAAAAGATGAAACAATGAAGGAAATGGAATAGTGAAGGCTTGAGTTTGCAGTCTGAGTGCAAGGGAGAAAGAAACGGTTGAGAGGGATAGAAGATGAAACAATTAAGGTAGCAAAGGCTTAAGTTTGTAGCCCGACTACACTGTCAAGGTGAGAGCCACCATGGTGGTTGGCCCCAAATTTTGGTTAATTCAAGAAGGCAGTACTATCTTGCATGGTAATGAGTGATTAGAGGTGGCGGCATCTAAAATTCCCTGCCATGTCTATGGTGGCAGCTAAGACCCATGGGCTGGCAATCAATTACCAGCCATTGCAGTGGCCCGCAATAAGTCACATTCCAGTTACCACCACCGAGCTTGCATGCATGATTACTACGAGTGCAATAAATTACCAGTCACTGGGCTTCCATGCTCACGAGAGTACTAGAGTGCATGGTAATGAGTGATTAGAGGTGATTAGGCTTCATGATTTACTTTTGTGGGAATTACTACTCGGTGGTGGTGGCTCTCATCAGCCATGTTTGTCGTGGCTATGATTCCATCAGGCTGGAAGTTAATTACCAGCCAACTATAGTGGCCTACTCACCCACCACCGAAGCTTAAGCATGCATGATAACTATGAGTGCAATAAAAATTACCAATCATCAGGCTCGCATGCTCAGTAGAGTACTAGAGTGCATGGTTATGAGTGATTAGAGGTGATTGTGGGAATTACCACCCCATGGTGGTGGCTCTCATCAGCTACATCTGCCGTGGCTACGACTCCATCGGGCTGGCAATTAATTACCAGCCATAGTGCAGTGGCCTGCTCACCCACCATCGGACTTAAGCATGCATGATCACTACGAGTGCAGTAAAAATTACCAGCCATCGAGCTTGCATGCTCAATAGAGTACTAATGAGTGATTAGAGGTGATTAGGCTTCATGATTTACTTTTGTGGGAACTACTAGACCATCTAGGGTGGCACCTGATATTCCACCACGGTGGCTTGCAATTAATATGGATGGACCCCGGGCTTTGGCTCAAACTTTATAGTATATAAGATCTATGGCATTTGGCATTTTACTACATTGCTCTCATCCGCCCTTGCTTTGCCGCCCCTGCTCTTGCAACTTTGCTCCACACCCCTCCTCCAGCTCTTTTTCACCCTTGCTCTACTTTTCTCCATGCTCCCTCCTCCAACTCTCATCACTCATCTACTCCCCTGCTCATCTGTTGCTCACCCACTCATCTTCACCATGCCTACTACCACCACCCCTTGATGCACTATGATCCCAATGTTATCTGCCTTCTCATATAAGGTGATTGCATTGCACTCACCTGGAGTAGAAAAGTTGGCACTAATGGAGACCCTTCGATCCCACAGTCGATTTCCCCCATATCTACATGTCACCACCTTAGATATTGTCATGGCATATAGCCCACACTTTTCTTCAAGCCAATGAACTCTAATAGAAATTTGTATCCCAACAATAGCTCTTGCCTCTTTATGGCTGTGCTGTATGGGTTCCCCCTAGACATCGATGATGGCCTCAATATTTTCACAGTAGAGTACTCTCGACTTGTTGGGGGGGTCGTAATCTGATTCCTAGCAATGTCCATGGTCTTCGGCCTCTCCATCGTCTCCTCCTTTGGCTCCCTAAAATATTTTAATGCAACAAGCTAGACTAGCAAAAATACTGAGTTATACAAATTCCCTCTTGCTCAAACAAGGCTCATAACCAATCAGCAATGGGCTCACTAGATGTAATGTTTTGGTCTCTAAGGCTCTCAGCAATTGCTAAGTTTTTAGTACATTTATGTAATCTCTTTTTATTCAATTCGAGGCTCTCAGTATGCACTGTTGTTAACTTTTATATTTGAATAGTTATGGTCGCTAGCTGTAATCTTTTGTCGTAAGGCCTTAGCAATTGTCGAGTTTTTATAAATGTAATATCCTATGTTCAATTTTTGCTTGGTATAAGTTGTTAATTTTTATATAACCTGTTATTGGACGTAGATGTACATTGTAATCTCTTTTGCTCAATTTTCACTCAATGAATTGTACTTTTGCCCTCATTTATATATATTGCAACAAGGACTAAAATACCAGTAAAGAAGGACTACAATTTCCTTGGTTTATGACCAAAATACTGTAAAATAGCTCCAATGACCCACCGTTGTGGTTGCATGGAGATACATCTAGAAAAATACAATTAAACTTTCAAAAAATGCAATTGATGATATAGCCCTTGAGAGGTCCCCTCAGTACACAAATATATAACTCTAAGAACCAACGTGGTGGCTGTCATAGATCTCCTTTTGTTTGCCAGTGCACTGGTCATCATAGACCTCCTCCTGTAATATGTAAAAATAGGTAATGGAGCTATAACTCCAAGAACCAGTGCAGTGGTCTCTCTAAGATAACCTTGTATTCTGGGCGATGACAGGTCATCCAGCTATGCGAAGACGATACTCAGAATGATAGATTGTGTCTCATTATTATGCTAAAAACTAGCGCGGTGGTCTCTCCAAGCCAACCTATGATTTGCATGGGCAAAGCTGCACAAAAGGTTGCGCGATGACAGGTGGTCAGTCCCAAGACTCTGCCCGAGACTGTGCTACGGCAATGTTCAAAATGATAGATTATGTCTCATAGCACAATGGTCTCTCCACTAAATAAAAACAAAAGGATGCCACGGTGGATGGAAGCCTAAATGTCAACTGAAGATAAAGAAGTTGAAGACAATGATGATGAGCCTCCAAAACCATGAAAGTGAATCCCACTATCTAACTAGGCAAAGCGACCTTTGGATGGTTCAAGATGCACCCTATGATCACAACAATCATTCAAAGAAACTAGAGATGCAATATAGGACCTGAGATCACTTAGTTAACTAAACACTTATGACTAATGTGATGAAGGTAGATAAGCCCACAAGTCTTGCAAAAGTGCAAGGTGACAAAAATTGGATGGAAGCTATGCAATCATAGTATGGTCCCATCCTCAGGAACAATGCTTGGGACCTTGTGGATCATTCAGAGAAATGCAAGGTCAGCAATACCATGTGGGTCTACAAAGCCAAGTACAAATCAGATGGCCCATTGGATAAGTATAAGACCTAGATCATGGAAAATTTATTTTCTCAAGTTGAAGGATTCAACTATAAAGAGATGTTTTCCCCATAGCTAAGCTAACCACAATCTGCATTGTATTGGACTTAGTAGCATAACAAGGTTGGCTAGTCCTTCAAATGGATGTTAAGTCTATCTTTTTTAATGAAAATCTCCAGGATAATGTGTATATGGAAAAGCCACTAGGTTCTGATATCCTTGATAGAAAGGCAACATTGAGTCTCGGGCACAATCTCGGGCAGAGTCTTGGGCAGAGTCTCGGGTAGAGTCTTGGGACTGACCACCTGCCCGAGACAGCAGTCCAACCTGTCTCGAGCACAGTCTCGAGCAGAGTCTTGGGACTGGGCATCTCGGGCACAATCTCGGGCAGAGTCTTGGGCAGAGTCTCGGGTAGAGTCTTGGGACTGACCACCTGCCCGAGACAGCAGTCCAACCTGTCTCGAGCACAGTCTCGAGCAGAGTCTTGGGACTGTGCCCAGTCCCAAGACTCTGCCCGAGACTCAAGAAGGCACTATGAGTTCAAATAGGCCCCACATGCATGATACTAGTGGGTTGACACTTGACACAACTGGTAAGACATCTTAGCTAGTGAGATAAGAGGTTAATAAGCTTCTTGATGCAAGTTTTATATTTCTTGTTAAGGAAGCTAATTTTCTGTCTCCTTTTATAATCTTAGGATTTTTATGGATTTCAAAACATTGAATGTTGTTACTAAGAAGGATCACTACCCCATGTGTTCTTGTGTCAAAAGGTGGTATTATTGAGTTGAATTTGTCCTCATATTTGACATGAATTCTTTTGTTTACTGATGAAAATAGATGGATTAGTCTTTGCAGAAATGATCGGCCCCATAAAATAGCAAAGTTATCTCCCTAGAGGCCATGTTTTGTTGCTAAAAACACTCATGCATGTATATATTCATCATGACTTTGCACACCATGTAACCCACATCAAAAACCTAAAGACAAGATTTCTTTGTTATTAAAACACTCATGCATGAATATATTTATCATGACTTTGCACACCATGTAACCCACACCAAAAACCTAAAGACAAGATTTTTGTTTTTTTTTTAATTGCTTTTTTAAAATTATCATAGTGGACTACATCAATTGAGAGCTCCTCCAATATCAAGTCAGTTTGTCTCAAAATTTCATAGTATCAACCAAGCAATCACCATCAGGTGTATATTTAGAATCTCTCACATGACATAAGTGGTATTTTTTGTAAAACATGATCAATTGACCTTTAGGTTGGACCATTGAGAAAATATGGGTAACAAGTTTGGTATATTGTTTGGTAATTTCAAATGCTATAATGTTTCAAGATGTCATTCAAATTGGATTTTAATCTTTTGTATTCTAGAATTCCAAATATGAGTTGTGTTTCAATGTTCCAAAGGACACTGGGGGCAAACCCCACAATGAAAGATTTAGGCAATGTGTCCCAATTTATTTTCTCCTCAGGGTTTAAGTCTCTAAACCATTGTCCAACCTTGCCATCAAAACTCAAGCTAAAAGCATTGACCTTGTCTAGATCCCTGATATCACCAAAGGTGTCACAGATTTGTTCAAACCTCTCAACATGGGAGACTGGGTCTCCTTCTCCTACAAACTTGGTGATTAGCTTAGATATTGTAATAGGCTTGCTCCTTGAAGGGTTGGTATCCCATCTTGGAAACATTGGTGGTGGAGCGGTGGCCCCCCTTCTTAGTGCTTGCACTAGGATTCTCATAGCTTTGTCTGTAAGGACCGTTTGTGATATAGGAGGAGGTTGTGGAATGGTGGGCGATGTCCCATAAATTGGTAGTCCTAATGAAGGGTTCCATGGATTGGATGGCACAAGATTCGGATGGGAGGATCCAAGCCCACTAGGCATTGGCATTGTGACTTGGGTCAGGTTGGGCCTAACAAGTTGGACTACTGGAGGTCCTCTAGGGAGTGGTATGTTCCCTGCAAGCATAGGCCTATATGGAGCACTTCTTGGGTAAAGAATATCTCCCATTTTTTGTTGCCAAGGAGGCATCATAGGGGATTCTAAGGTGGAGGTTCTTAATTGTGGACCTTCAAAGTTACTCCTTTGCCCCCTTTGCTCTAGATTTTGGAACCATGGTGAGAATGTGGGTCCAAATCCCTCCCCATAGGATTGTCTATCATCAAAGAATTAGTATGAGGGGGGTTGATTGCCATTAGGTATCGTGGGACTTGATTTACTAAGTAGGGCTTCTGACATTAGTGGTTGGGCTGGCATTTGAGTCTCTAACATTACCCTAGTCGATCCAACAAATGGTTTTAGCCACTCTATTGGGTCTGTCAATCCAAACCTTCCCATGATATTGGAGAAGGTTTCCCTTAATGTAGATGCTGCTATAGATGGGGTAGGAGAGTGGAGATCAATGGGGATGGAGTCCAGAGCTACTGAGGCTCTAACATTGGAGGGTTCACCCGTGTCTCTATCCTGACTCATGGACTCTTCCGAGCTACATAATTTAGCTAGTGGTGGTTCTTGCAATGAGTGAGAACCAACTTTTGAGCTTACTGACTCTAAGGATGCCAAGGTAGGTATGGAGGTGGACAAGATGGTATTTGAGGCACTATCTTTAAGCTCAAGGTGACCTTGTAGGACTCTTCCTGATCTTAAGATTATGTGCTCATTGACACAATTGAGGCCTCAATTCTAGGTTGACTCCACCTCGACACAGGGTCAAGGGGCGACAACCCCTGTCTTCCCTATGGGGTTTATTTCAATGCAATTTGCATGCAAATTTCATCACTTCTTGATTCTCGGGGTCCCAATTTTCATGTGCTTTTTCCTGATATTTGGTTTCCTAGAGCTATCCCTACAGTCATGGGGATAGAGCTACGGCAACAACCAGCAAGATAGAGTTAAGGCAACGGTTGGCAGGATAGCAAGTCAATGGGATACAGTTAAGGCAACGGCTGGCGAGATAGCAAGTCAATGGGATAGAGCTATGGCAACGATCGGTGGGATAGCCTTATGGAACCAAGTCAATGCAAGTTTGATCGCTGAGATAGCTGATTGACAGTAATTAATTAGGCCGACGGATTAGGTACTGACATTTGTCAGGTCGACGGGATAGAGCTATGGCAACGACCGATGGGATATCAAGTCGATAGGATAGCGCTAAGGCGATGGGTCAACGCAAGTTTGACCGATGGGATATGGTTATGGCATCGGGTCAATGCAAGTTTGACCGGTGGGATACGGTTATGGTGCCGATCGATAGGATAGAGCTATCGCGCCAACCTATGGGGATAGGAACACGCAGTTTTGCCGATTGGTTTTTGATGATTTGTGAAGATTTGGAAGTTTCTGCTCATGTTTTTTTGTGATGGGGGGACGCTAAACTACCTAATCTACCTACTCAATGAAAAAAACTTGAAAGAAAAACAACTTTTGAAAGCTAAAATGCAAAATTTCATGAAGGGTGAGTTCTGAAACACAAAACAACTTCAAAATTTGGAAAGAACCAACATTTTTGTTATTTTTTGATGTGTTTGGACCTCACACACTCCTTAGCAATCTCACGCACTAAGTTCCTATCAACTCAAAACACTAAAAAGCATAAAAAACAAGCTTCAAATGCTCCAAAATGACTTTCCAACAAAAAAAAACAGTTTTCCTACTTTTTTGTCCACACACTTCCTCCCTCTCTCTTCTCCTACAACTCCACTAACAAAGCTCCAAGTTAAGCTTGAAGACATGTGCAATGGGTAAATAACAAAGGAAGACAAGTGAAATGCAAAAGCATACCTTCATTCCCCGACAGTAGCACCAAAAATGTTGTGGGTCTCAGTGGTGACTCATGTGTTGTGGGGATGTTGAAGAGATTCCGATGGAGCCTCCATTCCAAGCTACTCCTTGTGAGAGCAATGCAAGGAACAAGTCATTCGCAAGTGTCACTCGAGCAACATCCGGATTGTTGCAATAATGTGTCTCCATGCGAGAAAGAGGGACAGGGAAGAGGGGAGGGGAGAGGAGAGGGAAGAAGGGAGGAAGAGGGAGAAGGGAAGAGGAAGAAGAAGGGAAGAGGAGAGTGAAGGGAGATGGATTGGTAGACACAAGGGCACTACAATGGAAACAAGGGAACACCTAAAACACTCTCTTGGAAGAGAAGATTAAGCTTGTATTCAAACTTGTGCAAACAACAATGAAGACCAAAGTCAACCATTTGGCCTTTTATACAAGTCACCTTTTGAAGGGAGGGCCAACCCCCTAATCTCTTTATACCACTCTCCCTTCTCATTCTTTTACCATCCTCTTGGGCCCATCTAGCTCCAAGACACAATCTTGGCTCTATAGACTTGCCATTGTCCATTAAATCACATTACTTAACTAGTGGTGGCGTATTGTTAACCAATCTATTAACAAAGATGTTTGGTACGACCGATTGGTGGTGGTCAGTGTGCCTAACTTGGGTCAACCATTGGAGGGCATGTGCTAGCTTTTCCATTTTTGGCTTAATGATCTCTAAGAAATGTATGCACCCCTTGCTCTTTTTGCGGTCATACCAGCATATTGTACTGAGGACCGCATGCATCTTCTTCTTCACTAAGTACTTGTCACCAATGATCGGCAAGCCAAAGGCAGCTCGCACCACGTTCACATTGAGGTGGTAGAAGTGGGGAGTGCCCGTCGTGTCTTGACGAATGCCCACATTCGTGCTGGAGTTATAGGCCTGGAGAAACTCTCCCAAGAGCCTCATGTCCAAGTGACAAGGAAGGCGGTTTGCCATAACTGATCCCAGTCATGTCACTATGAGCGCATTCTGAACTGGTGACTCCTTTAGTGCTTGATACACTACTACAGTGTGGTATTGCAGGGTGTAGTCGTGACCCTCATATGTGTAGCGAGAGAGGATGACACATGCGTCGAGCTATTGGAGCCATGCCTCTCCAAGCGGCAAGTGCATTTGTGATTGTGCTATCTTGTATTGCCCTTGTGTGGGTGCTAGGGTGCGCTTCCTTGACGTCTTTGAGAGGGGCATGCCTGTTGTTGTAGGTATCTCTTGGGTAGCTAGCTGCATCAAGACATCTTTCTCTACTTGCAAATCTTCAACTAGGAAGTCGGAGGGCATTTGGATCGTGGCCGAGGGCGTGCTCTGTGAGTCGAAGGGACCATTGGCTTATGGGATAAGGGTTGGGGGTGGAGGCCAAGCTCCATCTCAAACTTGAAAATTTTGTTCTTCGAGTCCATAGGGAAAAAAGATGGCAATTGAGTGAGGAGGAAATCTGTAGAAGAGGAGCCTGAGGACATGTGCTGAGTGGTGATTGGCTATTTGGAAGAGGACAGGGGCTGGGGGATTTTTTATAGAAATTTGACAGGGTTTGGCTAAAACTACTATGGCGATGACGACCCGGGGGGATAGGGTCCCTTTACATAGATTTTGCTATCCCCATGGCTGGGGGGATGGCGTAAGGCGACGATCGACGAGATATTAGGATGGCGATTGTGGATGTAAAGTGTACGGGTGAGGCATGTGGTAGACTGTGAGGTCAACGTGCAAATATACAAAAAATGCAGAATGGACATACAAACTCTAATCACCTAGTGTTGACCGTGCATACGTGTGGGTGTATGTGCAAGGAAGTGATGTGTGTTGCGGGTGCATTGGGGTGATATGCCTACCGTACTAGCTCATCTAGACCTTGACTTGATGATCATGTGGAATGCGGTGTTGAAGAGCATGTGTCCAGCTTGTGTCTCATTCTGGTTGCCATAGGTGCATTGGCATGGAAACGATTCCTTGCGGGAATATCCTTTGTCATCGCGGGATATCCGGGTTCCTGTGTGATCGCCCTGGGTGCAGACGCTTGCTCTCGTGAGGCAGGCAGTGCCGATGGTGTTATGATCAAAATAACCTTTGCTGGTTTGCCTTCGGACTTGGAGGGAGGTTTTTGTGTAACTCCCCGCACTATAGGGGTCAGTTCTTATGTTGCTATCTCGTTGTTTTGGGCAATCCTCGTGTTGAGTTGTACAATTCATGGTACTAGGGCACATTTGGGACTCTGAGGCTTGGTTGTCGCAGTCAAATCGACAGTAGGTTCTTGTGGTACTACATCCAGGATCGACACAGGTGCTTGTGTTTTTACCTTCAGAACCCTTACAGTTTGGGAATTGAACTTTGGTACCCAGATGTAAGGTGCTCCAGGCTGGCCTTTGGTGGCCAACTCTCTGTGGAGATGCAGTCGAACCTGCCAACTTGTGCAAATCCCACATAAGGTGGACATGATGCCCTTAATCGGAATATTAACTGACCAGCCCTTTGAGAATGGGGCATAGATTTTATTGGACCTATAAGCCCATCTGCTAAAGGAACCAGGGCCAGATACATTATCTTGGCCACAGATTACTTCACCAAGTGGATAGAAGGGAGAGCCATTGTGAAGGCCGATGCGAGATTCACCGCTAAATTCTTATACGAGCAAGTTTTATGCGGTTTAGATGCCCATTAGAGCTAGTCAGCGACCGAGGAACTAATTTCCTCAATGAAACTATAGCAATCCTAACTAGTGAATTCATGATCATACATAGGAAATCAACACCATACTATTCCAGGGCGAATGGCTTGGCTGAAATCTCGAATAAAACTTGTTGTAAGATCATAACTTGCATAGTAGAGGCCCGTCGTATTGACTAGGAGCATAAGCTCATCGCAATGGGCCTACAAAACATCCTACATGATGGCCACGAACTACACCCCCTTCAGCCTAGCCTTTGGAGTGGAGGCAGTTATGTCAATGGAATATGTAGTGCCTAGACTCTGCCTTATGATCAAAGAGAGGCTCATTGAGAATGCCTTGGTAGAACACTTGATTGACCTTGAAAAGTTGGATGAGATGACATTGCGTGCAGCCTACTGTCTCCCGGTGGAAAAGGCACAATGCAAGAAATGGTTCGATCGCAACCTCAAGAACAAAGACCTTGTAGAGGGCGATCTTGCACTCCTCTATAGCATCCACAATACCATGTGCAATCTCCAGTACTAAGGCATGGGTCTTAACGGGAGCAAATTGAAGAGATATTACGGACCACTCACCCTACCTACCCTTTAAGCCATCCATAGAGAAGAAGAACTCAAGGCTGAGGTAGCCCGGATGAAACGCCAAGCCATCGAAAAAGCGAGGGCATCTAATGCCAAGCTCATACAACGTAAGCAAATGGCATTGCTTAAGGATACGCTTGAACACTTGGGACTAACTGAGGAGCTAACGGTAGAACCAGCTAGGTTGCATGTTCAATTGCATTGTCCGAACTTGCGCATCCAAGCAGTTGTGGATCTGGGAGCGAGCCACAACTTCATGTCATGCGATGTATGGGAGAAGCTACAGGTACCCACCCGTAAACCTCACTGCCACTTCGATATGTGCTATCAATGGCCAGCTGTTACATACCTTAGGATTTGTGAACTTGAGTCTAATGGTTATTCACCAAGTAGTAGTAATCCACTTTTATGTTCTCCCCACAGAAGCAACTCACAAACATATAATATTGGGATGGACCTAGTGTTATGCAATAAACTGCCAAATCGACTGGAGGGCCAGAACATCTTCCCTCACAAATGGAGGAAGAATTGTAGTAATTCCATTGTGTGAACCATGTCTTGCTCCTTCTACTACACCCTCGCTGGCCCAAGGCAAGGAAGTTCTACGGGAGGGTGGACCTGAAGCTCCATCCACCTCCAACCCGCCAAATCCCGACCCTTTCCAACCCCGAAAGGAACAGAGTACCAATCGTGGTGGCAACCAGATATGATTGCCCATTACTCCACCACTGTTGTCGCCCACTCAGGAAGGCTATGAATAGTAGGTACAAGAGGTTATTCTCTGCACTCAGTGCTGCTTCAACAGCCACCGACGACCCGAAAAGATCCAAGCAGGGTATCACTCCCTAATCACTCAGGGGATGACTCTACCGAAGGCAACCCCACCTAGGAGAAGACATGATGCCATCCATTGCCTCGACTCCCAAGCCCCAATCCACCCCCCCAATCATAGTGATAGCCTGCTTCACCACCATCATCTCTTTCTTTGATAACATCCATGGTGCATGGGGTAAAAAGACATGCCCATTCGGTCTCTCTTGTGGACAAGCTTCTTGCATCCTACCTGTGATGCGTAGATCCTCCCTTATGCTCAAGGAATCTCCTGTTCCAATCAAATGATCCCCAAAGGTAGATGCCACATTCTTAAAGATATGCACGGGAAAAAGTAGGCGATTGATCTTGAAGTACGACCAATATGGTAGTTGATAAAAGATGGAGTATCTAAACAAAAGATGGTGTTAGTATGCAATCTTTATTTCCATTCAATATAGCACACAATAGTTACGAAACCTTACTGGCTCATGCCATGTGGAGGAGGAGTCATGGAAAGGTCCCAAATTCTCTTCCAATCTCCTGCAGTTAGTGACTGTGGAGGCACTTCATTCCAAGGGGCGACATATCTAGGATGACCAGGTGGGAGAAATAGATGGTGATTTTTGTAGATGACCTTCTTGAAGCTTTCACCTCACAAATCAATATTGAAAAGTAATGGCCTTTTCAATTATCCTTCTTTGTAGCTTAAGTTATATGCATGGGAATAATTTGTTGAGAGAGAGAGAGGTGGGCCTTCTAGTTGAGAAAAGGTGTCCTGACAATGGGTGGGCCTTGTAGGTGCACAAGTCCACTCGCATGATTTGTTCCTCATGCTGCAGATAGATGCTATCAGTACGCCAATCGTGTATGAGCCCGGAGATTTGTAAGAAGGGCCTACCTAGGATGGCTTCATATCCTGGCTGTTGGGTAAAGTCCATGACTACAAATCTAACGGGGTACATGAACTCGAATTCTTTGATGTTGATACCAGTGAGGACTCCCAAAGGTTGTGTGGTTCCACCATCAACCAAATTCACCACTAGATGGGTTTGCTCAAGTGCAAGTTTTCCCCACTTCACCCAGCATTCTGTGGTACAAACACTCACTCCCGTTCTCCCATAAAGGATGGCATCAACCTTTTGGTGCTGATAGGTTATGGGGATAGCCGCGTTTGTGTCTCATTACCTTCAAAGTATTGGCCTAGCTTATTGATGGGAACCTTAGGTAAGTTATGCCCCTCCTTTGGCGATTGATCAGCCTTAGGGCTAGCCTTAGGGCTAGCAGGTCCTAGGGGCAGCGATCTCCCATTCATCCAGTTGGATAGGTCTTGCCAAAGGGTGGGATTCCCTCTCAACAAGGAGGCGATTGGCATTTTTACCTCGGTCGAGAGGAAGGCAGCCAATTGGCACTATCGCATGGTTCTTGTGAGGTCTCCCTTCCTACTAATAGTAGCAAATCCTTGAAACCATAAAGGTCTCCTTCCTCCTATAGGTTTTGCAATACTCGGTCCTCTTGGAACATTTGTTGCATCATATCTGGAGCCTTTGACTTCCCGTAGCTGAAACGTTCCTCTTCTTCTACCCTTTCTGGCACCTTGAGTGCCTTTGGCCCTTGGTGGTTAGTCAAGTGGGCTAGGTGGATGGTATCCGACCCTCTGCTTGCCTTGAGTCTATGCTTGAACTTTTCCTGGCAGTCCCGTACCAGGTTCTGAGCATCTATTACATATTGTTTTTTTAGGACTGGTCCAGATAGGCTTCCTTATATGGAGGCGGAGGTATGAGGCCTTGGGCCTGCACTGGCTTGTTTACATCTGGGCATGGAGGTACACTTGGGTCACCCTGGGTGGAAGTGTATTTGGAGGCAGAGGAGGTGGCGAGGGTGGTTGTCTCCTCATCAGAACCATCTTGAATGAGCACCTGGTCGGCCCCATCACCTACCCATATGGCTTTCTTGGACCGGGTTTGCGGGGGTAGAGAAACCTCAAGGCTTTGTAGCAAGGGGTATTCATCCTTCCTTGCATGTTTCTTAATTGCCCTACCTATGGCTTTGGCCTGCATCCTTGTGATGACGTTCAAGGGTACCGTGGCCACCTGGTCTTGTTCGATACTAGCGTTCTTCGGTGGGGTGACTGGGGTTGCTGGTCTTCTCAAGGGACAAGTTAAGGCTGGTGCTCTTCGGTGGGGTGACTGGGGTTGCTGGTCTTCTCAAGGGACAATATTTGAATAAATTCTCGATTTTGCACCCCACACACAAGGGTGTAGGGCTTGTCGTGGGGGGAGCAGCTAGGGTAAGATCCCTGTAGGGGCAATCCTTTAAGAAATGTGGCCCCTAACACTTGAAGCATGACATCGGAGGGTTTGAAGTACCCTTGTAGGGGCAATCACTTGCCCTGTGTAGGCCTTGGCAGGTATAGCATTGGATCGGGGGCCTTTGAGCAATAGAATTTGTCTTAGGTCCTTGTGGTCGAGGGGGCAGTCTAGAACACTGGGACTTGTTGATCCTCTTGCAGGAGGTAATGACTTAGGATACCACTTCCTTCCTCGTAAGGGTAGTAGTCGAGGGATCCGTGGTCCGGATCCCCGTCTCCTCCCAATTATTGGGCACTTCCTCTACAAATACTTGATTGATGGGAGCTATACGAGATAGGGGAGGTTGAGGACCCAATGTGGGCAGTGGTAGCAGAGCCTGTTGTGCTCTGTACAGGCCTGGATTAGCCAAAGGGGCACCTTGTGCATTTATAGGATTAGACGGAGCCATCAAGGCTAATGGGGGTCTCGATTGATACATAGGTTGAGGCAAGGACCTCAGAAATCAGCATCCGGAGGTATTGTGGTTCCCCCATCTATGATAGTGCGTAGTAGAGAGCTAGCCTCGCCTTAAGGCAGGGACACTCATTGGAGGGATGGCTGCCATTACATATCCCACACAAGACGTTGTCTATCCGTGGAAAGAAGTGGGGGTTGCTTGGCACCTCCTTCGAGGTCCGTGATCTCCACTGCTAGCCCAACTGATTCATCAAAATTGAGGCCAGCTCACTCATATCCAAGTCCTTGGGCTTGTTGACTCCTTCTTGGTCTTCTCTACACTGGAAGACCTGATCGATGGTGATACTTCTGATGGGGTCGGAGTTTTATATGAGTTAGCCATGTCTATCATATTATCACTTATATAGATAGCTACCTTACTGCATAGTTTGGAGGAGGTAGGATTCATAACCATCAGATGGCTCATCTGCTCGTATGCTTCGGAGCAAGAATTGAGGTGCTTGATTCTAGCTATGTAATCCCGAAGGGATTCCTTTTACCTCACATAAGTGATTAATTAGGCTCCATTTATGTCCACGGGGGGCGAACCCCACAATGAAGGCTTTTCTTAACGTCTCCTAGTTGAGTTTTTCTTCTAGGGCGAGAGCCCTATACCATTGGCCTACCTTGCCATCCAGATTGAGACCAAACGCATTAGCCATTTCTAGATCTCCGGGAGCTCCAAAGGCTTCGCATATCTGCTCAAATGAGATGGCTATGTGTCGACTCCTTGAGGGATTCGTGATCCCTACTGGAAACACTAGTATAGGCCGGGCTGATGTGGCTCCCCTTTCTAGCGCATTCACCAAGATGTGCATCGCCTCATTTGATAGCACCGTTTGGGATATGGGTGGAGGCGGCGGCTCCATTATGGGCCTAACGGGACGTTGGGGTGGCCTTATGCCTGGCCCTGGTGGTGGAATCCATTGAGTTGCTGGTACCAGCATTGGGGCAGACACGCCAAGGCCTCCATTCATTGGAGCAAAAGCTGAGAGTAGGAACGGTCGAACTCCTGGAGGAGGTGGGTCACTGGGCATTGGCATGGAGGGTCCTTGCATTCGGGAATTGGATGGAACTTGTAGTGCTGCATAGCCAGCAAAGGCCGAGGGTACTAGGAAGGTTGGGAGTTCATAAGATGCCCCTCCTTGGGAGCCTCTTGCATCCCCTCTTGGCTAGGGTCTTGTCCTAGGAAGTCCCTCATCCAGGGGTCTTCATCCTCCATGCGCTCCCACTGAGGATGCCCTGTGAAAGCTGTGGACCTCGGGTCCACAAATGTGGTTTAAGTCCCTATGTGGGGTTTGGGTGTTGGTTATTTCTGACCTTCCCTTTCCGCAAACATGCTAGCAATGGGGTTCTCCATGTCTACCAAATTTGTTCGACCTAAACGTCCAAACATGTTGGTGAATGTACCTCTTAACTTGGATGCTATAGAAGGAGTAGGAGAGTTGGGGGGAGCCACACTAGTGAAGGGGCTTCAGATGCCCTTGGGCCTATGGGGTCTTGCATCTACTCGTTTAAGCTCTCCATCTCGTCAGGGGTAGATAGATCCTCCTGTCGGGGTCCTATTACTGGGAGCTAGGAACCGAGCTTTCGATTTGGACTGATCCCTAACTATGACGAAAGGTGGGTTGAGGGTAGCTCAAAGCACTGCCCTTAGGTGTGGGCTCCTTGGACAAAATTTTACAAGATTGAAAGTGCATGTATAAGACCTCTAAAAGGGCACATTCTGGCTGAAACTTTAATTATGTATTTTTTGGACTACCCCAGAGGTATCGTGGGGATAGGGCTATGGCAACAGTCGTAGAGATAGGCTTAATGTGCGTCAGTCGATGGGATGCGAGTATGGCGATGGGAGTGGGGATAGACTAAGGCATCAGTCAGCGGGATGCATAGTGCCACGTGTCAGTGGGATAAGACACAGGTAGTATAACCACAGTCATGGGGATGAGCTAAGACTACGATAGGAGGGATGATGAGGTCAGCGGGATAATGGTATGATCACGGGTGTGGGGATAGCAATATGGCAACGGTCGTCACGGGGATGAGTTTAACACATCAATTGGCGAGATCTCTAGATTGGCGGGTTACGAATATAGCAATGGGTGTGGGGGTAGGAACATGGCGATGATCTGGGGATAGCGTTAAGGCCACCAGTCAATGACTATCACTCTAACGGGATACCTTATTTTGACATGCATTAATTAGGACAATGGGTTAGATCGTGTCAGAAGTTAGGTCGATGGGATACGGGCTATGGCCATGGTCTCAACGAAGTTTGGCTAGCGGGATAGTGCTAAGACCCCAACCCGTGGGGATAGGAATGCGCTATGTCACCGACTAGTTTTTGGTGATTCTTGACAGATTTAGAGTTTCTGTTCAAGGTTTTTTGTGATGGGGGGATGCTAAACTACATAGTCTACCTACTCAATGCAAAAAACAAGAAAGAAAAACAACATTTGAGTGCAAAAATAAGAGATTTCATGACTCAGGTGAGCCCTTGACCACCTCCTTTTAGCCTCAATATTTTACCACCCGAGTAACCTACAAACCTTGGGTTACTTGTGTTTCCCATACTATTAAAACCTTAAACCATATGAAACCTTTAGGAACCATACCTTCTTACCCTCAACTTGGATTGAATCATCTAAGAAGGAGAATTGTTCAAAATCTTATTAAATCCCCAAACCAACACCTCGGGGATTCAACTAGGAACAAGAATGAATTGGCAAGAGTAGCTGGCAAAGGACTAATGGAGGAGCAAAGGATTGGTTACAAGACAAAGTAGGAGACAATGTTGTGACCGCATTGATTTGATGTAGTTGAGATGGCAAGGGCCACAAAAACTATCAAGAGATTCAACGGGGTGTCGGGGTTGTTTTGGCAATGGTAATGGAACCTACCCCTCTAATGGGTAGGTGTGAAGGCTTGTAAATGTGGTTGGGTAGTACCCACCATATAGTGTCAGAGGTTATGTACATAAGGTCCTAGAGTCCTAGGAGTTAGGGTCATCTTGTTGCCAAAGCAACGCATACGTGTAGATTGTTTGGAGTGTCGATTATATCTTGACTATCAGTTTTGCAAAGTAATGGAAACTATTACATTGCCCTTTAGTTAGGATAGAAGGTAAACCCTTGGCAATCAAATGATTGCTAACCCCACAAAACATTCTAGCACAATGTAGCAATTAGAGTGGTAGGACCCAAGATAAGAAAGAATTATCATATCCCATAGAGGTGACGAATCAGAAGATAGATAGATATCAAACCAAATTATGCATGCATGATCATTTAAAAAAGAGATTCAACCAACCAAGATCCTAGGTTGTAACAAAGATACACTAGGAGAGGTCATTACACTAAATGAATATTTCCAAATGACTGTGCTATTTGTTAAAGACCCCCCAATTGTAATCATCCTATTCTCTACTATGCACTTTGCTTCCACTCATTTGGCTAGGCGAATGTTAGCTTGAGAAAGATTCCTTGATTCATGACCACTCATGTGAAAGTTAGTGGTGCATTTTTTAGCAATCGCACAAGAATATTGGATTATTTCCCAAGGATCGTAGAGGAGGATTAGGTCCACCTCTGGATCAAATAACTTGTAGTACATACATGAAATGCACTAATTCTTGAGGACTAGTAGATCTCATAGGATTTGTTTAGGTCGTGTTTAGGTCTTGTTTTGTAATTGCCTACACTTAGGTGAGTCGATGAGTGATAGTGAGAAATCCTCTCTATGATATATCCATTCAAATGAATGAGAAATCATCAATTGTTTACTCTATCTTATCTTGCACCATTGTCCCTTCAATTCTTTGGGTAGATTCTATATGTTTTCCCTTTATGCTAAAGCATTGTTTGTGGTCATCTTCACTTTATTCAGTAGGCACTTCTTTTTTCTCCCCCCTTTTTCCTCTTTGCCCAAGATTCAATAATTTGGAGTGATTGCTCTCATCAAGGGGGGGTTTTAGTCTTATGCTCAACAGGGCTTCCTGAATTGTGTCCAATAGGGTTTTGCTTTGTGTAGGCTAGTCCTTGTGGGAAAATGTTCTCCAGTGAGATGAATTATCTCAATTAGATGATGTTATTTGATCCCACATGGACTGATTAGACGGATCCTTGCTAGATCTTTGAAATTTAGGGGGGAAAAGTTTGTGTTTGAAATCAAAATAAAAGGACTACATCATCTTCTTGATATTGACAACCCTCCTATTGTGATATTTCCTTTGTTGAATCTTCTTGGCAAGAGCATTTAAGGAGGCTCATTCGAAGGCAAAATATATGGTATAGCCTCTTCTCTACTCCCTTGGTTTCTCCCATAGACTATGAAGAAGAGAGTCCCATGACCTTCTTGTAGTAGGTAAGATTATATGCCCATACTGTGGGGGTTAAAGGTCACTGTGCCTTTACCCCAGTTATGTACAATACTCAAACACATATATAAATGAATGAAAAAGAAGATTAGGGTGATTCTGCACCCAGCAAAACTTGTGTGTCTCTCTGTCTCTCTCTCTCTCCCTCTTCCGTTCTTGCTTCCATTGAGAGCACTCTCAACTGGTATCAGAGCCCGGGTGATCTAGCTGAGCGTGTGTGAATGCTTGAAGCTCAGCAGCTCTGTGGGAGGAAGGAGAAGCTCTGTGGAAAGCTTTGTGGGTGACTTTACTTGCATCCGAGTGTGCAGAGACCTTGGAGGAACCTTTGGAAAATTCACTTTGGTTTTGCGAAGTGGTTTTGAGAGCCTCTTAAGAGTTTTCAAAGAAAAAGTCGTTTTTTGAGCTTTTCCCTGTTCCGTTTGATGACAGAGACTCCGTATTGACTTGTAGAGGCAACTATTGCTTGCTTTTGGTGTCCACTTCACTTCAAGAGCTTGGAAACACCTTCATTCTTGAATCTGGGATCATTTGATTAGATTTCTGACTCACTGTGTCAGTTTCTGCGTTTTTTGCCTGGGTGTTGAAACTCAAGTTTGGAGCAACCATTTGCAGATCTGTCAGTTCCGGTGGACTCACGAGGTCCTAAAACTTCTATGTTGCTCATCATTCGCACTCCAGTGGAGTTTACAAACAGCTCTATTTCCAAAAACGTTTTTCAGTCCGTGTGTTAGACCCAGTGATTGAGACCACGGTTTCTAAAACCGTTTGTCCCATTGCGTTCCGGACGCCCAAAAACCCCTACCTATCAGTTCTTGCGCAATTCAATGGAGGATTTTCAGAGTTATAGTTCTCTGTGTATTCGATTTCGTCTCTTTGTTATGCATTTTTCATTCTAAGGTTTTGAAACCTTAGATTTATGCCACATGGCAGTGGATAAGTGTTGACTCCCATTTCTCACTCATCGGTTGGGATTTTGGAGTTCTGGCAGAAGAGATATATTTGTAGATTTTCTTGCTGATTCCGACTATGCAATGGCGCCCATGTTTTGAGGCATCTCAGGTTCTATTTTCAGTAGCGGTCATTACCGTGGGACTATGATTTCTTGAGCATATCTTATGCAGACTCTGGTTGTAGTTTGAGCAGTGTGCGCTCATTCGTGGTGTGATTGGGTTACAGTGGATGATTTATAGGCCATTTGGATGATTACGGTCCTTATTGGATGCGCTGATAGGCCCAAATTGCCTTGTGGGATGCTATTTTTTATGGACGCTTTGCACATGGATGCTATTTTATGCTAAGGGACAGCTTTGACACATTGCAGGTGATGCACTGATAGTGCTATGCTCTCTTGGATGAGATATTATTGATGCATATGCCAGTGGACGGTGTTTATGCTTGAGTCATTTGGCACTTATTGGCATTTTGGATTGCCATTGCAGTTGGCATTTTCTTTTGGGCCAGATTTGCTCATATGGATGCATAGTATATGCACATGAGTCAGATGCATCTTTTGATGCTTTGTGCTTTGAGTTTTGGTGATATTTCACTCTATTGTGGCATACACATTTGGGTGCACCTGGTATTTGGTGTGATTCTCTCTTGCAGGCACTAGCATTTGGGATTTTGTTTCATTTGCATCATGGCATGCTCTTCCATGTCTGAAAAGGAGTTTTTCAGCATTAAAAAGTTTGATGGGACAAACTTTTCTTTGTGGAAAGAACAAATAAGGGATGTGCTTATTCAAAAGAAGCAGATTAAACCCTTGGCAGGGATTGAAGCTAAGCCTGCAAATATGTCTGAGGATGATTGGAATGAGTTGGATGCATTAGCAAAGTCTACTATTAGACTTCATCTTGCAGAGTTAGTTTATTTCACAGTAGTAAATGAGCAGACTACGGAAGATTTGTGGAAGAAACTGTGTGCCACTTATGAGAAGGAAACTGCCTCTAATAAAGTTTACCTCATGAAGAGGTTGTTTGAGCTACAGATGAAGGAAGGGGTCTCCATTGCTTCTCACTTGAATGAATTCAATATTATTTTCAGCGAGCTTCAGGCTCAAACGATGAAATTTGATGCGGAGACTAAGGCAATATTTCTCTTATGTTCATTGCCATCCTCATGGGATACCTTCCGTACAGCTGTCAGTAACTCTGCACCTAGTGGAGTACTGAAATTTGATGATGTTGTGGGTAGCTTGTTGGCCGAGGAGATTAGACGGAAGTCTATGGACGGCAACAAGCAGGATGCAACCTTAAATGTGCAAAGGGGCAGATCACAGTTCAAGGGGAAGTCCCAAGAAAGAGGGAAGTCTCGTAGCAAATCCAGGGCACGGAACATTGAGTGTTACCACTGTGGCAAGAAGGGCCATATGAAAAAGGATTGCTACAAGCTGAAAAGAGAGCAAAAGGATAAGAAAAAGAATGCAAATTGGGGTGCAAATCAAAAGGAAGAGAGTCCAAGGGAGGACAAAGGAAAAGTGAAGATCGAGGAGATCAATGCAGTCACACATGATAGTGACAATGACGTTCTCTTCATGTCTAGTTTATCTGCAGAGTTGCTTACCACTTCAGATGATGCATATTCCCAGGATTGGATTTTGGATTCTGGTGCTTCATTCCATGTTACTCCCCATAGGGAATGGTTCTTCACTTATGACAGTGGAAAGACAGGTTGTGTGCATCTTGGAAATGACTATGCATGTGACATAGTGGGAGTAGGTGACATAAAGTTTTCTTTTGCAAATGGGTCGGCATTTATTTTGAAACATGTGAGACATGTGCCTAAGTTGACCAAAAGTCTTATTTCAGTGGGTCAGCTAGATGATGCTGGTTTTCACATCACTTTTAACTTTCAAACTTGGAAAATTCAAAAGGGCTCTATGCTTTTGGCCAAGGGTACCAAGTGTGGGACTTTGTATCCCTTACATGTATCAGGGGTATTCGATCATGTTGTTGCAATAACCAAGCAGCCAAGCACTTCTTTGTGGCATTGTAGGTTGAGGCACATGAGCCAGAATGGAATGAAACTCTTATGCTGTTTGGGTTATGTACCGCATTTGAGTTTCTCTGATTTTGAATTTTGTGAGCATTGTCCTATGGGAAGCAGACTAAATCAACCCATAAAAGAAGGGGAAAGAAAGAGTTTGAAATGCTTGATTTGGTGCATTCAGACGTATGTGGTCCCATGCCTACACGGTCATTAGGCGGGGCTGAATACTATGTGACATTCATTGATGATGCAACTAGGAAAGTGTGGGCTTATGCTATAGCTCGGAAGAGTGATGTGTTCCAGGTATTTCAGAAATGGCTGGCCTTGGTTGAGAATCAGTCAGGTAGAACGCTTAAATGCCTACGGACTGACAATGGTGGAGAGTATCTCTCTCATGACTTTCAGCATTTCTGTGATACACGTGGGATTAAGAGGGAGCTCACATCCCCTCGTACTCCAGAGCAAAATCCAGTTGCATAAAAGATGAACCGTACCATTCAAGAAAGGTTGCAATTAATGCTTTCCAATGCAAGTCTTTCTGGTGGTTTTTGAGCTGAGGCAATGAAGACTACAGTGCATGTGATCAATAGATCACCTAGTAAGAGTTTGGATGGTGGTATTCCTGAAGAGGCATGGAGTGGCAAGAAGCCCTCTTACTCTCATTTGCATATATTTGGGTGTGAGGCATATGCACATGTGCCAAAAGAGCTTGGAAAGAAGCTAGATCCTAAGTCTAGGAAATGCATCTTTCTGGGTTATAGTGAAAGTGGAGAGATGGGCTATCGCCTCCAGAAGCAAAGAAGATCATACATAGCCTTGATGTGGTCTTCAATGAGAAGAAGATGCATAAGGCACCCATGAGGGATGTGGAAATGAGGAGAATCACTTTCCAGGATGTGAATCCACCTGCATATGTTGATAGACAGCAAGCTGTCCATGCACCAAATGTGCAAGAAATAGTACCACCAAGTACTCCCATAGGTATACAATCAAGGGTAGATGATGGATCATCTATTGGTGGAAATGATGAGCCAAATGTGGCTGATATGCAAGTGGGACAGCAAGCTGAAATGCCCTTGATAAGATCATCTAGAGTGTCTAGACCACCTGATAAGTTTGTTCCAGGGGTAGACTATGTGATGCTTACTGATTGCGGGGAGCCATCTTGCTACAGAGAGGCTATGATGCGCGAGGATCAACGCAAGTGGGAGTATGCTATGCAATTAGAGATGAGTTCACTTATGAAGAATAAGACTTGGGACTTGGTTTCTTTGCCACATGGAAAGAAAGCATTGCCATGTAAATGGGTCTACAAAATGAAGGTCACAGGTGATGAAGTGCCTAGGTACAAGGCCCGTTTGGTCGCTAAAGGGTTCAAGCAAGAGAAGGGTATGGACTTTAATGAGATATTCTCTCCGGTTGTGAAGATGACCACACTTAGATGCATGCTTGGACTAGTGGCAGCAGAGGATATGGAGCTTATGCAGATGGATGTCAAGACAGCTTTCTTACATGGGGATTTGCATGAGGAAATTTACATGGTGCAACCGGAAGGCTTTGAAGAAAAGGGCAAAGAACATTTAGTTTGCAAGCTGAAGAAGAGTCTCTATGGTCTTAAGCAAGCACCTAGAGAATGGTATCAGAAGTTTGATGCTTTCATTCAGTCCCAGGGTTTTAGAAGAAGTGAAATTGATCACTGCCTCTACACTAAAAGGGCTAAGGATAATAGCCTGATAATCTTGGCACTATATGTGGATGATATGCCATTGGCTAGCAAGAATACTTATGAGCTAGATGCATTAAAGGCCAAGTTGCATGAGGCCTTTGATATGAAGGATTTGGGACTTGCAGGTCATATTCTTGGTATGCGCATCATGCGTGATCGGAGTAGGAAACTCCTTTGGCTTTCACAAAAGGAGTATGTTACAAAAGTATCGCAACGTTTCAATATTGAGGGGGGGAAGGCAGTGAGTACTCCATTGCCTCCATATGTGAAACTGAGTCATACAGATAGTCCCAAATCAGATGAGGAAAGGGCCATGATGGCCAAGGTTCCTTATGCATCAGCAGTTGGAAGTCTTATGTATGCTATGATAGCTACTAGACCAGACATTGCATTTGCAGTGGGAGTTGTTAGCCGGTATATGGCTAATCCAGGAAAGAGGCATTGGGAGGCAGTTAAGTGCATCATGAGGTACATGAAGGGTACCAAGGAGATGTGCATCTGCTTTGGTAGAGGAGACATGCGTGTACTTGGGTACACAGATTCAGACTATGCAGGGCATGTGGATAGTAGGAGATCCACTTCTGGTTATGTGTTCACCTTTGCAGGTGGTGCAGTGTCGTGGATGTCTCGCGCACAGAAGTGCGTTGCTTTGTCTACCACAGAGGCTGAGTATGTTGCAGCCATAGAGGGTTGCAAGGAGGCTGTATGGCTTGATCGGCTAGTGGGAGATTTAGGGATTCAGACAGGTGTACCGACATTGCATAGTGATTCCATGAGTGCTATTCAGCTAGCACGGAATCCGGTCTTTCATGCAAAGACCAAACACATTGAGGTCAGGTACCATTTCATCAGGGAGGTACTTGAGGACAAGCGCATAGAGCTTGTCAAGGTTCATACAGATGATAACCCTGCAGATATGCTGACGAAGAGTCTACCTAGTCAGTGGTTTGAGTATTGTCGTGTATTGATGGGCATTGGATAGTATGCTCACTGGTTGTTCTCCCTTAAGGGCACATTGTCCTTTAAGTGGGAGGTTGTGGGGGTTAAAGGTCACTATGCCTTTACCCCAGTTATGTACAATACTCAAACACATATATAAATGAATGAAAAAGAAGATTAGGGTGGTTCTGCACCCACCAAAACTTGTGTGTCTCTCTGTCTCTCTTTCTCTCCCTCTTCCGTTCTTGCTTCCGTTGAGTACATTCTCACATACAACTTGCAAAACTTGTTGGTCCTAATTTCAAGGGTGGGGCCTTGTTGCCTTTCATAGGATTGCCCCTTGGACTTGCATTTTACTTTCACCTTCCCATTTTCTATAGGGTTGTATGGCATAGCAGCTTGATGGATGATAGAGAATCATCTGACTATTCCCTAAACTTGGTCATCTAGGTATTTGGCCATAATAATTACTTCATTCTTTTGGGTAGCTATTGTTTTTTACCACTTCATGATGTAGTTTGTACCTCGTTTGTACCTACTAGGATATATATTTTCTTGGAGAATGAAGGAGGGGAAATGGGCCCTACAAATTCTATTCCCCATTTCTCAAAGGAGAGGAGATTTAGGATTGAAAGCAGTGTTAAGCATGGTGTAAATTGCACCCTAGAGATAGGGCATAGGTCAAACCTTAACCGTAACCCTAACCCTACATGTTTCATGTATATAGGGCATAGGATCAAACCCTATCTCTAAGCAGTACATGAATATATTCATCATCATGTTCAATATGGCATAGTGTACAATTAGTTATGATGTTCTTTGTTGAGTTAATGAGTGTTTTTAGCTCATTGTGAGGTCCTTCTTGAGTGTTCTCAGAGAAACATACGCTCTGTTTTTTATATTTTTGAGATTTTTAAGTTTATGAGTGAGTTATTTTTGAGGGGAGGATTGATTCGGTGCTCCTCTTTTCTTCCTAGGTCTTTCAACTACAATTCAAGAAAGGAAAGAGCAAAAAGCATAGACAATAGCACACCTACTCAACTACAAGCTATGCTACTTGAACAATGGCAAGATGACACAAGGCTCAATATAATGACCTATATTGAAACAATGCACAACAAGCAAGTATGCAACTATGATTGATAATAGAACGTGGAATCAATGCAAATGAAAGATGATACAAGAAGACTCATGCAAACAACGTCAAGAAAAGCACCGAAGTCACATGGAATACTACCACATGGCAAATAAAATAGGGTTTTGAGGACATGTGGCATATAAAAATCTATTTCCTTAAACCTAAATGTACAAAACCAATTTAAACTCAACCACAAGTGCATGTAGCTTGCCTTTTGAGCTTTGTAGAAAAGTAATAAGTGAAACCTACTAAGTCCAGTAGTCATCATTAAGACTATCCTGATGACTATTCCCAATACAAACCAAAACATTGGTCCTCGTGCAATCCTATCCATCTTCTCACATTATATTAAGGCTGCCAGTGCGAATTAGCTTTTCCTTAAAAATAGTAGATACATGCATCGGAGAAAAGTCACTTAAACTAAAAGTTAACAAGTTGTTTATGTAAATGATCTTCGCTTTGCAGGCTAATTTTGGAGATAACACCTAGAAGGCTAGGTGACGTGGTGGGAGAAGCAACATACCCAATACACAAACGTATTAATAATTAGTGTTAGTACCAAAATAATTGTTGGTGAGGCTCATGAAAGGTGGAATTTAGTCAAGTAAGTGTACATGGATAGCAAGAAGTCTAAGCTAAGTTAACATCTTAAAGTCTGAGGTGTAGCAACAACTTAGAGGTAGGGCATTTGCTTATAAGAGTGACTGCCCTCTTTCGAGTCCTACTAAGTGAGAGTAGGTCCAAGGCCATGTGCCCCTAGATAGGACCACGGGTGGGTGTGTTATTAATTAAAAATATCATTTTAAAGTAATTTTGAACATTAACAAAACCAAATACAAACTAAAAACATGGAAGGAAGGAGGTAGCTCATGCAGTACATCATTTGCCCACCTGAGCTAGTTGCCCATGTTGAAATCCTACTGCCTAGTAGTATAGGTCTTGAGTGGATGTGCCCCTCGTAGTAGACCACGGTGTGTCTATCTGAGGGAAAAAGAATCATGGAAGGCCCATAGTCCCTTAGGCATTTACACACCGCCAAAGGGTGCTGAAGTATAGCCCAACATGTGGCCACCCAAAAAGAGTCCTAGGTAGGTTGGAATGGGCACACACTAGCTGTCCAATGTGGCTTTTAAAAAATTGAGTGCCCACCCAATGGGCACTTGCTTTACACACCGTCCAACGGTTGCCCAACAATTGGTTTTGTAATTACAAATGGTATGCAAGCTCTTAAAAACATAGGTGCCCATTGTTGGATGGCCGCTCACACACGGATAGGCTTAGAGAGAGTAGGAAGTTGAGTCCATATAAGACTGGAAGGTTTGTTCATGAGTGGTGTGTATGCAATGTGTTACCTGCCCATTGTTAAAAACTCGCCTCCTACTAGTTTAAATGATTGCTCAACGATGGGCGGTTCTTAGTGTGTAAATTGCCTTAGAGCGTGGCCACATGTATGGATGTTTGGATGGTACCACCACCATAATCAAAATGCATGCCTCTGCCAGCCTTTGATTTCAGCTGTTGCTTGTTCACATGCTCACACAGGGACCAGACAAACGACAGACTTGGTAGAAGCGGGTAGAGAGTAACAGAGGAGGTAGAAATACAAGAGGTTGATACTTGCCTAGAAGGTTCTCACTCAAGAGTCTAAAAGCCCCGCTGAGGGTACTAGAGCTATGAAGGCCGAATGGAGGAAGGTTTTGGGCACCTCCAATTCACATCATTCAGACTGATTTTTGTACATGTGACCAGACCTCCGAATGTCCAAATTGCCAAACATCCATGCATGTGGCCGTGCTTTGAGGAGAGATTAAAAAAGACTTGTTAAAAAAGGAAAAACGTGCTACAGATGAACTCTATAGGGCTTGGATGTAGGATTGCGACATACACACCCACGTGTCCCATATGGCATGGTCTAAATGCCCCATATGGCATGGGAGTTGGCCGCGAGGGCTTGAACGTAAGATGGGCGGATACACACCCACACGTGTTAGCCGCTTGGTCTAAATGCTCGAGGGGGGGAGCCCTTCTCCTCTCCTATATTCCTTAAGGACAGATCTATCGAGCGTGCCAAGGTGGTGTGAGGTTGGAGGCTCGGGAAGAGAGGAGAGCTTTTGCGACAAGGAGCTATTCAGCGGCCAAACCTGCAAGCTAGATGGGCGCATACACACCCACAAGTGTTAGCCAAACCTGCAACCTAGATGGGGGCATACACACCACCCACAAGTGTTAACCGCTTGGTCTAAATCCGCTAGGGCGGAAAAAAAGAAAGCCCTTCGTTATAAGGGCGAAGGAAGACAAAGAGGGGCCTTTTTGACAGCAAGGTGAAGTCTGCACTTTCTTCTTCCGAAGCCCTAATTCACAACAGCAGAAGAAGAAGAAGAAGAAGTAGAAGAAGAAGGGACCTGCAGTGAAGGTAGCTATGGCGCATTACGACCTTACCTGTAAGGTCGCTCCTTACCTCGATCGCCACCTTGTCTTCCCTCTCCTCGAATTCCTCCAGGATAAGCAGCTCTATGGTGATGATCAAATCCTTAAAGCCAAAATCGAGTTGCTCGCTAAGACCAACATGGTTGACTACGCCATGGACATCCACAAGAGTCTCTACCACTCCGAGGACGTTCCGCAAGGTCAGATATACAGCTTCTCAGGACGTGACATCTAGGGACGGTTTTGCGACAATCTCTGTCATTGTGCGTAGAACTGTTCGTCGTTTTCGTCGGCTTTCTCTCGCCTGTTGAGACGCATTTTTGTTGGCTTGGTGCTTTCTTTGTCGATAGAAATGGTCGACAGACGCGTGGAGGTGGTGGCCAGATTAAAAATGCTGGAGGAGTCGGCGGCTCCTCTCATCAGTTTTCTACAGAATCCAGCTCTTGTGCAGGAACTTCGGTCCGACAAGCAGTATAATCTTCAGATGTTGAATGAGCGCTACCAGGTTAGACCCCTATGCATAACGTTGAGTTGTGTTTGAACTAGTCATTGGAACATAATTTGATTCGCTTTCGTCTTGCCGAAGTATAGATTGGGCAACCTCAAATAGAAGCATTGTATCAATACGCCAAGTTTCAATTTGAGTGTGGAAATTATTCGGGAGCGGCGGATTATCTTTATCAGTACCGCACGCTCTGCACAAACAGCGAACGAAGCTTTAGCGCTCTCTGGGGAAAGCTTGCAGCCGAAATCCTAATGCAGAATTGGGATGTCGCTTTGGAGGAGCTCAACCGTCTTAAAGAAGTCATCGACTCGAAAGTAAGGTGTTCCAGGAATATCGTTTTCTGGGGTTTCACTGTGGTTATTATTTTTCTTGAACTTCATTTTTGGTTTGCAGAATTTTACATCCCCTCTTAGTCAACTGCAAAATCGGACTTGGTTGATGCACTGGAGCCTCTTTATTTACTTCAACCATGAAAATGGAAGGAACGCCATCATTGAATTGTTTTTCCAAGAAAGGTGAGAAAGTCGTGGTTATACTTCTAAAGCTGAACCACGTTGTGATTATGTTGACTAGTGTTGGCGTCTGGTTCTTTTGCTTGTTCTATACAAAATTCAATTTGTGAGATTGGATATATTCTGGTCTTATGAAGGTATGTACATTGAAGCATGTCTATAGACGAATTGGGACTGTCCTTGCATCCTACTGAAAGGTTGACTTGAGCTGCATTGTAATTCTTCAATCCTTACAATAGGTGCTGCCCGACCCCTCTTGTCCTTCAGCCCTATCATTAACATAAGAATGAACATCCTTGGGCCTTGTCATCAGGTTACAAGCCTCCTCTAAGGAGGGCGGAGATGGGTCATACCTCGATCGTGCGTGCTCTGGTCACTCTCTGTCGTGTGTGGACCTCGTGTCCCTCGCTTGACAGTACCGTGTCGTCTCTCTCCGCTGATCCATGCTGCCCCCATGTTTGCTAACTCCTCCATTCGTCTGTGGCCCGGAGCCGACTCAAATGCATAGAAGTCCGCGACATGTTGTGATCGGTTTGCCTCAACATCCTATGGAACTTGCCTCTCTGTTGTGGAGTCTTTCCATTCTTCCTCCCTTTATGTGTGTATGTGCTTCTCTCCCCCTCTCTTTGTCAATGCCTGTTGCAGCCTGATCTGTCGTAGTAGCATCTCTTTGTGTAGTCGCATCCCGATCAGATAGAGCCCAATGCAGACCTAGTCATGGAAGTGGATCAATCTGAAGCCATGCCCCTCTTGAAAGAGACAGGGAAAGCATTCCTGGATCTCATAGTAGGCTGGGCAGACCCATAAGAAATGCTCCTCTGTCTCAACCGTCTTCAGTGTGCTTAACTTGTGGATTGGCTTTTGTCTAGGTATGCTTGTAGTTCTCCCTGCCTCGACCCCTAGTTGATGTGATGAGACCCGCATCTATCCAATGACAATCCTCAGTGCATGCGAGACTCCTCTATACTCAAAGTATTGGGGTTTGATGAAGAGTTCATCCTCCGATACTCTCAAGAAATGATCGCGGTTGAATTGGGGTTTGATGATGAGTCCATCCTCTTCGATCTCTCAAGAAATGATTGCGATAGAATTGGATCTTGTTGTGGAGCTCCTGGTTTCTCCAAAGCTCGAGATTTATAGAGCTGGAGGAGATCTAACTTTATGATAAGGTTAATCTGTTTGTGAGAGAGAGAGAGAGAGAGAGAGAGAGAGAGAGAGAGTCCCCACCAAAATCCTCTCCACCCATTGCTTGAAATCAAGCGTTTGCTAACCTACTACAGATATATCATCAAATACAATTGCAATTGAAAATTAAAGTTTATAAGGAGTCTAATCTTCCTCGACAAAACAGTTGAATCTTTCGTATGGAGTGGCAATTGCAACACAAACAGTATAATAAGTTTACAGCTGGAGTCTACATCAGGCAGAGGCTCTGGTTGGACCTGCTTATACCTGCTGCCGCTCAACTTGCTGACATGGCAGTCCGTCGCCCCTGCTGATGTCACAGACAGTGATTTGACTGCTCCTGATGCACACCTTTGCATGGCTGCCCAGATCAATGATGGGACTGACATGGCAGGTGTCCACGTCGCCTGCTGCTATTGCTAAGTACATGCTCCTGGAGCTTTGGCATCCCCTCCTGTTGTTGCTTATTTGCTGACTCACAATGGTGTGGTTGCCTGCGGACCCTAGAAGGGATCCCAAGTTTTTGTGTGAATCATCCTTATGGACTTTAGGACAACCCACTTATGGTTCGACTGATGCAGCTGTTGCAAGCCTTTGGGGCTACCTTGGCCTATCCCAGGCAGATGCTCACAGGCTGAAGATGCCCGTGACATCCCCTTGTGCTGAAAGGCTAGGAATCTGTTAAATCTAGTTAAGAACATACTGCTAACTATGTGCTATCTTGGCCTATCCCAGGCAGATGTTCACAGGCTCAAGATGCCCGTGACATCCACTTCCGCTCATGCTAAAAGGCTAGGAATCTGATAGATCTAATTAAGAACATACTGCTAACTATGTGCTTTTAGCATTGGACCCTTATCTGCAAACCGTAAATACCAGCTAACATTTTCTTGATTGGTTCTCCTGTATCTTTGGCGTTGGATCTCCCCAACTCGCTATTGCTTTGTGGTCTGCAAGAGAAGGTGCTCCCAATGTGATACATGGTGGTCCAAAGGTGGTGACAATGAAGGTTCGCACCTCATATCTCGACATCTTGTGCCACCGCACAAGTGCTAACTAATGACCAAATACACTGTGCAGCTCAAGTACCTTCTCAGTCTTCTCAGTGAGTCAGCCAACTTATGCAGCCAGATGTTGATGGATCAAATTCAGCTGCTGCCACAAAAATCTTGTAACCTATGATGCCAAGAGTAGCAGCACGAGGATGTTTTTGACTGGCTGACTTGGCAGTACTAATTGGTGGAGTGGAAGTACCAATGGCAGGCTGAACCAGATGCTGTGACTTCCCTCCTTTCTGTTTATTTTCAGCCATTGTCGTGATTGGGAGAGTCCTTTTGAAGCTAATGAAAACATTATCTGTGGAGTGGCTGTGCTTGTTGGCAGATGCAGGTGTTTATGCTATGAATAGAATTAGGGGGGCGTGAGGGGGTGGGAGCCTCCAACAGGCTGCCCCTTCCCCTAGAATGGATAACCTGCATCTAGCAGCGACCTGAACTGTAAAAGCTGGCTGCTGACCCAATGCTGCATGACGGCCCTGTGCAAACTGCCTGTTACTGATGATTTGTTGAACTCCTGGCCCATGATGTGGCTGCATGCGTGGCACTCCATGTAGGCTGTATGGCTGTTGGGTACCCTGTTTGCTGCTTGTCTGCTGTTGCCTGCCAATGTGACAGGACCATCTGCTTCTAACTGCTGTTGGCAGCCCTTCTGGCTGGCTTGGCATAGGTCTGGAGCCCAGGCAGATGCTCTTGGCTGTAGGTTTCCGTGACATGCATGATTCGAGATCGTCACATCAAATTTTAGGCTTGTGACAGTTGCCCCCATGGTTGAAACTCATGCGCATATGACGAAGGCTCTACGCTCCGAAATGGCTAGCTGCTCCCTGTCTGCAAGAGCACATGTGGGCCATGCTCTGATACATAGGACAGTGCATCCATAAATTGAATCAGCAAGTAGATGTGACAAAAACAGGATACCTCCTTGTAGCTACCACATGGCCTCTATCTAGCTCATCCATTGATCTCTATGAACAACTCTGGCTGCTCCTATGCTGGCAAAATGGGCTGAAAAGGAAAGGCAGCAACATCAGGCCATTCAGGTGATTACCAGTCTCGAGTCTTCAAGAGCTTTAGCCTGCTCCGCTTCCGCCTTGCTTGAACCTCCAGAGTCAGATAGTATCTCTCCAGCCGCATGTCATTAAACTGATCCAGAACATCCAATCAAAGTACCATGGACTCCTGCGGAAGAGCTTGTCCTCCACCGCAATCCGCAAACTAGGAACTATATGCTCGATCGGCGTAATGGCTTCTAGCCCAAATGACCATGCCCTCCGCCACAGCGAGAGACAGCTTGACAAACACAGATTTTGCAGCCCACTGGAGAGCCACCACGTTGCTGGGTTTCGGCTACTAAGTGTCAGCTTCTCAGCTTTTCAGCTCCAGTTTTTTTGTTTTGTTTTGAGATTTTGAGCTATATAGCTTAGCTTAGCATAGCAACTCAGCGCACACCCTTTGCTTCAGCCCTTCGAGGCTTGTATGAGTTTCTTTCCATTTTCTGTACTTTGTCCCATAAGCCTGTGAGGCCTCCCTCAGATGTTAATGTATCTTTCTTTATTTCTCTCTTTCTTTCTTTCGCTAGATGCGTAGATGAGACCATTGGCATCGTAAGCCACTTCACACAAAATTTCTAACAGGTTTGACAAAGAAAAAGACTAGACTTACTGTACTTTCTGCATTGCGATTGCCACTCCATTCAGCAGTTTTGTCAAGAGAAATATTAGACTCCTGATGACTATGGGATAAAAAATCAGCACGTGCTCTAGCTCTCTTTTGGAATGGCAGGGCCTCTCTCTCTCTCTCTCTCTAGATGAATAGAGGAGGCTGTTTTAGGGTGATTTTTTCCTTAGCTAGAAATGCTGGCAGAATTAATTCAAGATAGAAATGTTCCCTTTGTAAGGGTTTTGGTAGCTAGGCTGTTAGAAAACAGAGGTGGGGGTTGCTTGCTACAGTGAATGCTTCCTGCAGCGGAAGATTATGAAAACCTATGCCCAGAAATCACATAGTGCTATTTCAAATCTCACTCACTTTCCTTAATGTGTATACAAGTGCATAGAGAGAGATGGACACAGACTTAGAACTGCAACAGTAGAGTAGAACTGTGGATTATGTATTATAGATTGCTTCAAACAAATTGACACAAACTGATACAAAAGGATGTGTTCATTGTGCCACCATCTAGCAGACAAGGTGTTGTCCAGCTGTGGACCCCTGATCACTCAAAACTGTGATCTACCTCCTTCTGGCCCAAACACTGAATGAAATGACTGCCCCTGGAGGGGCTTTTATATAGGGCTTGGAAGCCCCCAGAACAGGCTGACCAGTCTGCAGATATCAGCCTGACCTGCTGCTGTTCTGCGCAGACATCTGCTGTCTGCAGGCCTGGCTGCATGCTACGGCCCTGGAACCAGGCCTGTAGGTGGCCCCAGCCTCGCCAGTAGCTGCTGCTGCTCACTAGGCCTCTGCCCTGTCCAAGCGCAACCCTGTTCCTGCTCCAGCCTGCTGCCATGCACCCATAGAGCATCTGTACAGCCCTGCTTGTACTTTTGTATTTTTTTTTGCATTTATTTTATTTACTAGGGATTTTATATGTGAGGGTCTTATACCTAAAATGATATGCTATAAAGTTAAAAAAGAAGAGTGAAAAAAGTAAAATGGCTCTAAGTGGTGTTTTTGGCTTATTTCTTTGGAAAGTCTATGACTCTCTTACAATTATGGAGTTACTTTTATGCATTTATGTACATTTTTTAATGTTGTGAACAGGTATCTCAATGCCATTCAAACAAATGCGCATCATTTATTGCGTTATCTTGCCATTGCTGCTATCATCAATAAGAGGAGGAGAAATTCATTGAAGGAATTGGTGAAAGTTATACAACAAGAGCAATATGCTTATAAAGATCCCATCACTGAGTTTTTGGAGTGCCTATTTGTCAATTATGACTTTGAAAAGGCTCAACAAAAGTTACGCGAATGCGAAGAGGTGTGGTTGGTCTCTTATGACAATTATTCGTTTTAAGGTTGAAAACACACACACACACACACACACACACACACGCATACACCTCCCCGTGCATACATCTATGTATGTTGTGTGCGAGAGAGAGAGAGAGAGAGAGAGATGTATTAACGTCTGCGGAAGCCTCGCGGGCCTATGGCACTAAAGAGAGAACCTGTACAAGCCTCAATGGGCTGAAGCAAAGGGCTCGCTAGGGCCCTTGCTGAGTACTAATCTATGCAGATCTAATGAGCTCAAGAGCTCAAACAAAATCAAATACAAACTGAAGCAAACACACCACAGTTACGCTGAAACGCCGTTTCAGAGCCCAGCCAGGCCTGAAACGCCGTTTCAGAGAAGCCCCGTTTCCTGAAACGCGTTTCAAAGTCTGAAACGTTTCAGGACCCTGAAACGGCTGGCTGAAACGTTTCAGCCAGTCTGAAACGCGTTTCAGAGTTCTGAAACGTGCCGTTTCAGACAACACAGGCTGCTAGGTCTCCAAAATCACATTTTTTGTCTTTTTGCTTTTGATTTTGGTCTCCAAGCTCCTTCCACTCCTTCAGCCTCATACTCTCTCCATCCTCAAGGTTTTCCAGCCCTCCTTCAGCCCCATTCACTCCATTTCCTCTCCTTTCTCTCCTGCAGCCTGCTTCAGCCCTCCATCATCATCTACTCCCCTCCCTTGCCGACGTGGCGTTTCCCCGTTTCAGCCCTCCCAGAAATCCGGAAACGTTTCCGTTTCCGTTTCTGTTCCCCGTTTCCCCGTTTCCGTTTCCCCTAACTATGAAACACAGAGAGAGAGAGAGAGAGAGAGAGAGAGAGAGAGAGAGAGAGAGAGAGAGAGAGGTTGGGGGGGGGAGCAGATTATTAATGGACACTAGAGACCCAACACGATTCATGAGACAAAGAATGATCATGTATGATGTGATAAAACTTGCAGCTCTATATTTGGCTGTCAGCATCACATGTTTCCATCTGGTTGTGCCCATGATCAAGCTTTTCATTTAGTGAGCTCTATCCAAATCTTACTCAGTGTCACAAGAAACGTTTCTAGATTTTTATAGGCGTTTCGTCTAGAAATGCCTAAAAATACTATGTTTTATAGAAGTTATATGTACTTCATACATAATTGTCTTCAGATTCTCTCTCTCTCTCAAAAGAGCTCTCAGATATCCATATTGTGCACACAATGCGCACACATATTACACAGTTGAAAGAGTAAAAAGACGCATCACGCAGCCTATAGATTGAGGTTTACAAAGACATAGATCTTACAGTTTACAAATTACTATTAACTAATTAGTTGCAAGTGCATATGGTTGCTAGCATATGCCATGGCCCATAGTTCAAACAATAAACTTTTAACTTTATAATTCAAATTTCAGAATCAAATTTCAAGATTTAAGATTCAAAATATAACAAGATGTATTATGTATTATTGTTTACATCATACATGTAACATGCCATAATGATATACTGGTAATTGTAATGTGTAAACTGTATACATAATCAAAGCATGTCGCCTGCAAGCCAGCTGCTAACAACTACATAGTACACTGTAGTCTCGACTCTCTAGAGCTAGGGACAGCTGCCCTCTCCAAGATATGCTGCCTGATCATTGTCATCATCAGCACTAGAATCAGCAGATGGATTTGCATCCTCTGTGGAGGAAGAGGAAGTGCCATCCTCGAACCAAGCAGGGGCTCGCAACTGATCTAAGTCCTCTGAGTCCGCATTGTCTACCAATGCCTCCTCCTCCTCCTGTGGCTCATCTCTGCCTTGGTGTCCTCGGGATGACGATGCAAGAACAGATACGTGCAATCCTCCTTGTGAGGCTCGTGCTCGATGTTAATAACCACGAATCTGAGGTGTCCATGTATCCTCTGCAATAGCAGTAGCACGTACTCGTGGTGCACGAGCTCGAGCCATCGAAGGTGTCTGACATCGGAATCGAAGCATATCCTGTCGCAGGAACTCGTAAGCATCGTCATTCTCTCGACTGTGCTAGATGATGGACATGTCGACAAGTTTTAGCTTGATCTTGTCAGGATTGACTTGCTTGGGCTTGCACTCGATGCTACCGGTACCATCTGCAGACCTGTACTTCTCAAGCAGAGGTAGGTTGGCATTGATATATACCAACCTGTTGAGCTGCTCCACGCTCAACCTGACATAGTTCACAAAGCATAAAAAAGTCAATTCTCACGACTTAAGAATTGTTTTTCAAAATGTTACAAGCTTGACGCTATAGCCTATAAATAAAAACTATAAGAAGTTAGAACGAACTTGTTTCTCTTCCTGGTGTGTGTGTCTGCACATATGCTCTATATCCTCTTAGTTGGACCTGATGTGCAATCTTGCGAGAGGATGCAGAGAGCTAAGTGCTGAAATGAGGGATTCAAAATCCCAAATTTCTCCCACCAAGTAAGAGCCAACAACTTGTTGTCTCTTTCCTTGGCAATTGCACGGGAGAAATGACCCTTGTCATTGCGGAACTCCACTATGTTCTCTTCAATGCTATTGTAATTTGCAATACAGAAGAAGACAATATAAATAATTAGATAAATCATAAATCATAAATGATAATACAAAGCACTTAGTAGTGAGCAGGCTGCAAACTTGTACGCCATGCTACCTCACCTATTCTGGACCGATGAGTCGCATACTTTTTCCAAGTATTGGGTCCATCCGTTCACAAGCAGCCAATCATTCCATTTAGCAGGCTCCTTCCACAAGGGATGGAGCATATGTGCAACAGTGTGGATTGGCCTATGAAACCAATCCCATCTCTTCCGCCAAATTCCTAATCTGTCATCCTTTTTGAAAATTTACCAAAAGGAATCAAGTTAGAGGCTAGAGCTAGGAGAACTGAGTATTAAACTTACAAGTTTCAACTTATATGTACGTGCTTTGGTTGAGGATCTCAATAGGACAATCCTCCGTTGCTTTTCGAAGCTTCAGCATGAACTCGTATAGCAAGCCCATAGTACAAACCTCATGGTCAAAGAGTCGAAGCACGAAGTACAAGGGCTCTATGGACATTTGAATGCAAAGGGCTTCCTGCTAAAACTGATTGTCGAAGACAATCCCCTCAACATTCTGTCCAGTAGGCAATCTCAAGTCACTCCAATCCAGCCAATCTGAACTGGTCATCATTTGATGAAGGCTCTCTTTGGTCTTAACCAACCTACGAATGATAAAGTTTAAACAAATTTAAACAATGAATAATTTGAGGAATTGATTCTTGAATGATGAAAATTGAATCATGATTCATGAATCATACCTGCTAAGAACCAGGAAGATGTAGCCAAAGCGTGTCTTTGAGGGTCTCACAAGCTCCCACTTACACTCCCTTATGAATAGGTCCAGTGCAGGTGGCTTACGAGTGATATAAGTCACTAGCTGCATTGCTTTTTCGACCACACTAGACACCCAAGGCAGCTTCCAATATCCTCCATCATCAAATCAAGAGAGTGTGAGGCACAAGGTGTCCATCCTATCTTGGGATACTTCTCCTCAAGAAGACTTCCCATTCTCTCGAGTTGGAGCCATTATCGGTGATGACTTGCACCACATTGTCCTCACCAACCTCCTTGATGGTTGCCTCAATATGACCCCATATCCACTCTCCGGTGATGTGAAGGCCGGCATGTGAGGCATCAACCACCCTCAAGAATATGCTTCCCACACAACTAGTGACCAAGATATTAATCATGTCTCCTCTTCGTGTCACTCCATCCATCGGAGATTATGGTGTATCCATACCGACTCCAAGCTTTCTTGAGTCCTCTATGTCTTTCTTAATTAATCCCACCCGCTTCTTTAAACGTGTGGTGCGGAGAGTCTTAGAACTAGCAGGTATAAGGGATGATGCTCCCGCTCTACCAGCAGCTACAAGTGCATGATAAAACTTCTTGTAGGCAGGAGTCCTTGCAACATTGAAGGGAATATTGCAAGCGTAGTAAAACTGCTCCTTTGCAATTGTAGCCTCTGTAATGAAGGTGGGAAAAGGACGGGTTTCATGTGGGAAATAGGTGGGAAAATAGGAAGGGAATTGTGGGGAATGAGGGGGACTATATAAGTCAACCCCAAAAGATTTGTAAGGTACGTATTGATTTGACATCTAATCTACATCACTTCTGCTCCTCCTCTCCTGTGCACTTTCTCTACCTAGTTCACTCTACCCTCCCCCCCCCCTTTTCACTCATTCTCACCCTGCCCTCCGTGGCCTTCCTCTCCTTCCTCGTTCCCCCTTCACTACATTGGTATCAGAGCAGTTCTCGGGC